>NC_140994.1:68248168-68483797 GCF_052327205.1 Somniosus microcephalus
CACACTCCCCTCCCTCCCTCACACACACACTCCCACCTCCCTCACACACACACTTCCCCCTCCCTCACACACACACTCCCCACTCCACCCCCCTCCACACACGACACTCCCCCCCTCCCTCACACACACACTCCCCCCTCCCCTCACACACACACTCCCCCCTCCCTCACACACACACTCCACCCCTCCCTCACACACACACTCCACCCACTCCCTCCACACACACACTCCCCACCTCCCCACACACACACTCCCCCCTCCCTCACACACACACTCCCCCCCTCCCTCACACACACACTCCCCCCCTCCCTCACACACACACTCCCCCCTCCCTCACACACACACTCCCCCTCCCTCACACACACACTCCCCCCTCCCTCACACACACACTCCCCCCTCCCTCACACACACACTCCCCCCTCCCTCACACACACACTCCCCCCCTCCCCACACACACACTCCCCCTCCCTCACACACACACTCCCCCCCTCCCTCACACACACACTCCCCCCTCCCTCACACACACACTCCCCCCCTCCCTCACACACACACACACTCCCCCCTCCCACACACACACCCCCCCCTCACACACCACTCCCCCTCCCTCACACACACACTCCCCCCTCACACACACTCCCCCCTCCCTCACACACCCCCCCACACACACACCCCACCCCACACACACACACTCCCCCCTCCCACACACACACTCCCCCCCATCACACACACACACCCCCCCACCCTCACACACACACTCCCCTCCCTCACACACACACTCCCCCCTCCCACACACACACACTCCCCCCTCCCTCACACACACACTCCCCCCTCCCCACACACACACACCCCCCCCTCACACACACACTCCCCCCTCCCACACACACACACTCCCCCCCCCACCCACACACACACCCCCCCCTCCCACACACACACCCCCCCCTCCACACACACACCACCCCCCCCACACACACACACCCCCCCCACACACACACCCCCCCCCTCACACACACACTCCCCCCACCCACACACACACACCCCCCCTCACACACACACCCCCCCCACCACACACACTCCCCCCACCCACACACACACACTCCCCCACCCACACACACACTCCCCCCCTCCCTCACACACACACTCCCCCCCACCCCACACACACACTCCCCCCCACCCCACACACACCTCCACCCACCCCCACCCTCACACACACACTCCCCCCCTCCACACACACACACTCCCCCCTCCCTCACACACACACACCCCCCCTCCCTCACACACACACTCCCCCACCCCACTCCACACACCCCCCACCCACACACACACCCCCCCACCCACACACACACTCCCCCCCTCCCCTCACACACACACTCCCCCCTCCCTCACACACACACTCCCCCCTCCCTCACACACACACTCCCCCTCCCTCACACACACACTCCCCCCCCTCCCTCACACACACACTCCCCCCTCCCTCACACACACACCACCCCCCCCTCCCTCACACACACACTCCCCCTCCTCACACACCCCCCCCTCCCACACACACACCCCCCCTCCCCACACCCCCCCTCCCTCACACACACACTCCCCCCCTCCCTCACACACACACTCCCCCCCTCCCTCACACACACACTCCACCCCCCCACCCTCACACACACACTCCCCCCTCCCTCACACACACACTCCCCCCTCCCTCACACACACACTCCCCCCTCCCTCACACACACACTCCCCCCTCCCTCACACACACACACCCCCCCTCCCTCACACAACACTCCCCCCCTCCCTCACACACACACTCCCCCCTCCCTCACACACACACTCCCCCCTCCCTCACACACACACTCCCCCCTCCCTCACACACACACTCCCCCCTCCCTCACACACACACTCCCCCCCTCCCTCACACACACACTCCCCCCTCCCTCACACACACACTCCCCCCATCACACACAACACTCCCCCCCTCCCTCACACACACACACACTCCCCCCTCCCTCACACACACACTCCCCCCTCCCTCACACAGACACTCCCCCCCTCCCTCACACACACACTCCCCCCCTCCCTCCCTCACACACACACTCCCCCCTCCCTCACACACACACTCCCCCCTCCCTCACACAGACACTCCCCCCTCCCTCACACACACACTCCCCCCTCCCTCCCTCACACACACACACCCCCCCTCCCTCCCTCACACACACACTCCCCCCTCCCTCACACACACACTCCCCCCCTCCCTCCCTCACACACTCCCCCCTCACACAGACACTCCCCCCTCCCTCACACACACACTCCCCCCCTCCCGCCCTCACACACACACTCCCCCCTTCCCTCCCTCGCACACACACTCCCCCCTCCCTCACACACACACTCCCCCCTCCCTCACACACACACTCCCCCCTCACACAGACACACACTCCCCCCTCCCTCACACAGACACTCCCCCCTCCCTCACACACACACTCCCCCCTCCCTCACACACACACACTTCCCCCCTCCCTCACACACACACTCCCCCCTCACACAGACACTCCCCCCCTCCCTCACACACACACACTTCCCACCTCCCTCTCTCACACACACACTCCCCCCTCCCTCACACACACACTCCCCCCTCCCTCACACACACACTCCCCCCTCCCTCACACACACACTCCCCCCTCCCTCACACACACACTCCCCCCTCCCTCACACACACACTCCCCCCCCTCCCTCCCTCACACACACACTCCCCCTCCCTCACACACACACTCCCCCCTCCCTCACACACACACCCCCCCCTCCCTCCCTCACACACACACTCCCCCCCTCCCTCACACACACACTCCCCCCCCTCCTCCCTCACACACACACTCACCCCCTCCCTCCCTCACACACACACTCCCCCCCTCCCTCCCTCACACACACACACACTCCCCCCCTCCCTCACACACACACTCCCCCCCTCCCTCCCTCACACACACACTCACCCCCTCCCTCCCTCACACACACACTCCCCCCCTCCCTCCCTCACACACACACTCCCCCCTCTTCCCTCCCTCACACACACACACTCCCCTCCCCCTCCCTCACACACACACTCCCCCCTCCCTCCCTCACACACACACCCTCCCTCCCTCACACACTCCTCCCCCCTCCCTCACACACACAGCCTCCCCCTCCCTCACACACACACTCCCCCCACCTCACACACACTCCCCCCTCTCCCTCACACTCCCCTCCCCCCTCTCCCTCACACTCCCCCCCCTCTCCATCACACTCCCCCCTCTCCCTCACACTACCCCCTCCCTCTCCCTCACACTCCCCCCCTCTCCCTCACACTCCCTCCCCCCCCACCCCCTCCCTCTCCCTCCCCCCCACCTCTCCCTCACACTCCCCCCCACCTCTCCCTCACACTCCCCCCACCTCTCCCTCACACTCCCCTCCCCCCTCTCCCTCACACTCCCCCCCTCTCCCTCACACTCCCCCCCACCTCTCCCTCACACTCCCCCCCCACCTCTCCCTCACACTCCCCTCCCCCCTCTCCCTCACACACAAACACTCCCCCCCTCTCCCTCACACACACACTACCCCCTCTCCCTCACACACACACACTCCCCCCCTCTCCCTCACACACACTCACTCCCCCCCCTCTCCCTCACACACACTCCCACCTCTCCCTCACACATACTCCCCCAATCTCCCTCACACAGTCTCCCTCACACACTCTCCTCTCCCTCCTTTCCTTTCTCTCCCTGCCTCCCCTCTCCCTCGCTAACGCCTCAGGCCCGGCCAGACTCACCTCGGTAGCAGAACGGAGTCACTCCGACAAAGGGAGGCCGGGTGCGCAGCGCTCCGAAGCGAGCCCGGGGTTCCTGCTGGTGAACGCGGCGGGCCTTTGGACCCGGTTGGCCGGGCTGCAGACTCCTGTGTCCGATTGCAATCGGGGACAGTTGATTAAAAAGCGCCAGTTTTGCCGGTCCCGCACTCACGGCAGGAGAGAGAGGGGGAAGTAGAGAGAGAGAGAGAGAGGAGAGGAGAGAGGGAGAGGGAGAGAGAGGGAAGGAGAGGGAGAGAGGGAGAGAGGGAAGAGGAGAAGGAGAGAGAGAGAGGGAAGAGGAGAGAGAGAGAAATTTTTTCAGCTTCAGGCCTGCCTGCAGCGAGTGGAGAGCAGCCCCGAGTCCCCCCTGCGCGAGGGTGAGGAGGAGGGGGGGGGACGGCGGCGGTTAGAGTGGAGCGCTGAACTTGAGGCCCAGGCTTCCCGGGCTGCTAGGCCGCGCCCGGTGCCGGCACAGCCGCTCGAAACGGCCGTCAAAGTAGGCGAGCCTCCGGGCGAAGGGCAGGGGATCACTTCATTTCCTACTCAAATAAATTGTTATTTAATTCCCTAACACATAATTCAAATATTTACCTTAGTTCCCTAACACACAGAAAGTGTGGAAAAAAAATCGTGAAGAATCAAGATGGCGGCCACTCACCTCGGTTCAGAATGATAAGGCCTGCCCACACACGCACCGATTGGTCAACCATCAGGTCACTGAACTGTAGGATTGGTCAATCGTCCTGTCACTCAACACTCAACTGTAGGATGGCCCGCCCGCACGCGTAATGAACCCGCCCCCGAGACGCAGCGATTGGTCGACCGTCGGTCAACTGTCAGGTTGCTCGACCGCACGATTGGTCAACGTTCACGTCACTCAATGCTAATGAGCGAATGAGCGGAACTTTGGCCATTTAATGAGCGGAATTTTGAACGTTTTTGGGATACTGCAGGCACGATTTTTGTCTGGCCGAAACGTAAATATGCCTATGACCGGTCCGTAATCGTAAGCTTTCTTTTGACGTGACGCGCGTGTAGGTACGCTCTATAACTTTCGAACGTATAGAGAACGGACAGACAGACAGACAGACAGACAGACAGAAGAGGTCTTATGTATAGATATAGATAGATAGATAGATATATACATTTGCAGAATCTTTGGGGGTGATTTTGCAAGCCCTGGGGAGGCAGTTATGGAGGCGGGATTGTCGGAAAATGGCAGAATTTGTGGGTGGTTTACCAACCCGCCCCAACCCGCCTCCGTGCCATCTTGCCAGTAGGCAGGTAGCTGTCCCACGCCGGGTCCCTTCTCCTTGGAGGCGGGAAGGGATTAAAGCCTATTAACAGGATTAAATTAAATAGGATTATCCCCTTTTTGCCCTTACAAGTGCGGACTTCCCAAAGGCTTCAAAACCCACCAGGTCAGCGAGGCGAGTACTGGGCCTGCGGGGGTCGGGGGGCTGCAAAAGCATGCTGTGAAGGTAAGTGATGGGTGCAAGAGTGGAGAGGTGAGTATCTGAGGTAGGTGCAAAGTGTTAGTGAAAGTGTATTTACCTTTGTTTCGCCCTGCAGGCTTCAATCGGTGTCTATGCGGAGAGTCTCGGACCTCTATGTTGCAGATGAGAGATGGCCGTTGCATTCTCAGATGCAACAACCATCTAATTTCTGTAAAAGAAAGAAGTTTGATGAGGTCTTAATTTCAAGACCTCATCAGACTGCAGAGAATTTCACTGTTTGACAGCCTCACAGAGCTGTCAAACGACAACAATTCATCTGTCAAAAATTTTTGACAGATGAAACGTCATACGTTGACGTTCTCTGCAACCGGCTTTCCCTGAATTGGCCTGCTCAGCCCGCTGGGTGGGCTAAACAAGGTCAATCAAGGGAAAATAGCAACAGTTGGCCACAAATCGATGGAGGCAGGACATCGACCCGTCAAGCAGCAGTCTCGCCTCCAACGCACCCCCATTAACAAAATCACCCCCTTTGTTTCCTCCTCACAACTTGCTTTGCCACCTATCTTTGTATCGGCAGTAAACTTGGCAACAGTGCACTCGGTCCCTTCATCCAAGTCTTTAATATAGATTGTAAATAGTTGAGGCCCCAGCACTGATCCCTGTGGCACCCCACTAGTTACAGTTTGCCAACCTGACTATGACCTGACTCTTTGATTCCTGTCGGTTAGCCAATCTTCTATCCATGCCAACATCTTACCCTCAACACTGTGAGCTCTTATCATGTGCAGTAACCTTTTATGTGGCACCTTATCGAAAGCCTTCTGGAAATCCAAATACACTACATCTACTGGTTCCCCTTTATCCACCCTGCTCGTTACATCATCAAAGAACTCTAATAAATATGTCAAACATGATTTCCCTTTCATAAAACCATGTTGACTCTGCTTGATTTTATTATGATTTTCTAAATGCCCTGCTACTGCCCCCTTAGTAATTGATTCCAGCATTTTCCCAATGACAGATGTTAGGTTAACTAGCCTATAGTTTCCTGCTTTCTTTCTCCCTTCTTTCTTGAATAGGGGTGTTATATTTGCGGTTTTGCAATCTGCTGGGAATTTTCCAGAATCTAGGGAATTTTGGATGATTACAACCAATGCATCCACTATCTCTGCAGCCACTTCTTTTAAGACCCTAGGATGCAGGCCATCAGGTCCAGGGGACTTGTCAGCCTTTAGTCCCATTATTTTGCCTATATAGGCCAGTATAACAGCAGATAAAGTCTACTTTTCCCAAAAGGCCCAAACTTTTCGGTTGATCTCAAATCTGCCTGCTCACCATATCCCCCAGTCACCTCCAGTTGTCTTTTGAACACTCTTATATTATTTGCTTCAATGGCATTTACCTGATAACTTGCTCCATATTTCTCTTACCCTTTGTAAGGCTGTGGCCAGTTACTTTGTTGGATGAATGGCTGAAGCTTTGGCAGCCTTGCAGATGTCAGTCAATGTTCCCTCTAATTTTTACTTTGAGTGCGCTGCCCCTTTAATGGGCTGCGCCGCCCATTCAAATTTTCGCACAGGCACATATTTTTCCATTTAAAAGCCGGTGAGCGGCCTTCACGTGACCTCCAGACCGCTGTGCGATCATGCTGTTTACTGGGAACATTGGTGTCGGTGCCTGGAAGGGCTTCTAGTTTCTTGGATGCATCCTCGGTGAATTCATAGCCAGAACAGGAAGATTGTTGGAAACTGATTGTTGGAAGCCCCATCGAGGGTGGTGTAGGCTGTCTGGGGCTAGATGGCAGAGACAGTGGGTGATTACCATGCACCCGTTCAATGTGATGCAGGCAGCACGCCAACTGCATGCTGCCTGCTGATTAAGATGATTGCAGTGTGCAGCCAGCGCTAACCGCACATTGATTGGCTGCATGCATTAACAGCGGGCCCAAAATCACACCTTGCTAACACCAGTTAAAGGTAGCCTGCACTGCTTAAAGCTAGCTTGCACCTTTTAAAGGGGAGGTTTATTGTGCCTGCACCAGTTGCTGGAAGTCGTTCTACAACTGATTCTGACCTGAGAAAGACTCAATAATGATTCTACTTGGGTGAGAGCGAGCTCCAAGATTTCCTATTGCTGCACTGGAGGCCTTGGTGGAGGAGGGGAGATGTACGGATCCACAGAGGGCGAGGAGGCCCTCCAGGCACACGCTCAGAGCAGATAGCCATGGCGGTCAATGCCAGGACTCAAGCCCCGGTGACCACACTCACTGATGCACTTCCCTTTCTCTTGCAGGACAAGGTGGCTCACAATCAGAGGCAGCAGGGGCTACCCAAAGGGGAACAGGCACACCTTCATAATTATTCCCCCATGGAGGAGACGGTGCTGCCCATTTTTGGGAGGGCAATCTCTGAGGCAGTGGCCAACGGCGGGGCTGAAGTGATTCAAGATGACCGTATCCTCAAACATAATCCTCCCTCTCACATCCCACTTCCCCCTCATCCCTCAATCTCTTCTGACTTACAAGCTGTAGATGGTATAAGCATGCACCTCTTGCTTTCTCCCCCACCCCTCACCACAACTTTACCCTGTGCCTTTCTCCTTTCAGATACCCAAGAACTGCATCCTGGTCACACACTGGTGGAGGAGCAGGAAGACAGTGATCATGAAGATACAGCGTTACTCGATATCACACTCCCAGCCACCAGCCCAGATATTGACACTCTGTGTACTTTATAGGAGAGGGTAGATGCGGGATCTGCACGTGATGAGACACCAGACACAAATGGCCTGCAGCCAGGGCAGGGGAAAGGGTAGCACAGCTGCCAGTTTCCCGGAGTGCGAGGTCACACAAGGTTCTGCTGCTGAGAACTCAGATGAGGACTTCGATGTGGCGGCATACAGAAGAAGGCTGATGGGTGTGCACAAGGAAATGCTTCATGCATTGTCAGGCCTGCCAGAAACCCTGAGTGCAATGTCAAGGAGCATGGAGGAGTCCGGCACCAACCTTGCACAGGGCTTTGAAAAGAGCTTGGAGCCCCTGATTTCCAGCATGAAAGTGATGGCCAACTCCATTAGCGCACTTGTGGACCGAACCATGATGTAGGGCCTGATGGCCAATGACTCAGCTTCCATTGCAGCACAGGCGGAAGTGACCCAGTGTCTGAGTGCTGCAGTGGAAGCTCAGACTTCGGATATGGAAGCTCAGACTCTCATGCATGCTTACCCTTTGTAAGGCTGTGTGCAGTTACTTTGCTGGATGAATGGCTGAAGCATTGGCAGCCTTGTGGATGTCAATCAATGTTCCCTCTAATTTTTATTTTGGGTGCGCGGCCTCTTTAATGGGCTGCGCCGCCCATTGAATTGTTCGCACAGACGCGTATTTTTCCATTTAAAAGCCGGTGAGCGGCCTGCGCGCGACCTCCAGACCGCTGCGTGATCATGCTATTTAACGAGAACATTGGTGTCAGTGCCTGGAAGGGCTCTTAGTTTCTTGGATGCACCCTTGGTGAAGTCATAGCCAGAACAGGAAGATTGTTGGAAACTGAGGGCTGGAGGCCCCATCGAGGGTGGTGTAGGCTGTCTGGGGCCAGATGGCAGAGACACTGGGAAATTACCATGCATCCGTTCAATGTGATGCAGGCAGCACGTCAACTGCATGCTTCATGGCTGTGTTTACCAGTGTTGAAAGGGGGTTGCAGGGTGTCACAGCAGTCCAGCAATATGTCCTCCAACAGATGACTAGGATTACTGAGGCTCCACCCTGTGGGAGTGGCAGTGGCTCCCTGGAGCACGAACCTACTGTCAGGATGACAGCGTTTGTTCTCCCACCACTGTCACTCTGCCAGTGCCCTTGCTGTTGCCTGTCAGCCCCTCAGACCAGACTACTTCCGCCCATGCCGAGGTGCTGCAGTCTACTGCTAGGCATTCTAGGATACGAGCTGCTCGAGGTCATCCTGCAAGGCTATCTGTAGTCTCCCCCCACGGAAAGCCTTCCAACAGCCACACTGTGGGGTAGCACTTTGTAGGAGCAATAGGACAGGCAAAGGCACATGTAAGACAGGCACTAACGCAATGCACAAGTTTGATTAGTTGACATTTCTACCTAATATTGGAAGGGATGATGTATAAAGTTGGATTGGAATATTTGTTTTATGGTGGTTTTCATTTTAGCATTGTGGCCAAGAGGATGCTGTGATGGTCCATATCAGAGGGAAGGTAAGGTGTGGAACTATTGGTGAATGTGGAATTGGGATTGCTTTCACTGGAACCGCAGTCGGATGAGTCGATCACGGACAGCCCAGGCAGAAAGAGGCTGTCTGGGTTGCCTTCTCCCTTCCACTTCCTCCTCCTCCACTTCTTTCTCCTCCTCTTCCGCTTCCTCTTCTTCCGCTCGGCCCTCTTCCTCCTCCTCCCTTCCTCTTCTTCCTCCTCCTCCTCCTACTCAGCTGGATGCCATATGACTGGTGCCAAGGGCTGTGCTCTTATGATGGCTTGGTTGTGGAGCATGCAGCAGACTATGATGAATCTGGACACATGCTCTGGTGAGTATTGCAGGGCTCCTCCAGAGCAGTCCAGGCAATGGGATCCATTGCTGAAGCACCCCAATAGTCTGCTCTATGATAATTCATGTGGCAGCATGGCTCTCATTGTACACATGCCGGCCACGTGTGGTTGAGTTGTGGAGCGGAGTCATGAGACAGGCGGTGAATGGATAGCCCTTGTCGCCCAGCAGCCAGCCTGTGGTTTGACAAGGTGCCTCAAAGTCTGAGGGAATAGCGGACTGGGGCAGAATAAAATCATCATAACTGCTGACAAGTTACCAGGCATTCACCATCATGATGTGCTGAGCATGGTCGCACACCAAATGCACATTCAACGAGTGGTAAACTTTGCGGTCGCGATACATCTCAATAATTATATGCGGTGCCTGCAAAGCCATGTATGTGGAGTGGATGGCGCCCTGCACCATGTGTTCAGAGAGAAGATAATGAACACCCCCCTCCTGGCATAAAGAGCGTCTGTCACCTCTCTTATGCAGCAGTGGGCGATGAACTGGGAGATGTTACAGATGTTACAGATGTCACCTGCTCCAGCCTGGATGGATCCCGCGCAAAGTAATTCAAGGCCACAGTCACCTTCACAACCACTGGCAGCACTGGCCTTGCCCTGGTGTGAGGCTGCAGGTCTGGTTGCAAGAGGTGGTAAAGTTCTGTTAGCACCTCCTTTATAAAGTGCAGATGCCTCACACACAGCTCCTGGCTCAGCATAAGGTAAGAGAATTGCTCTCGGAAGATCCTAGGTGGTTAAGGCATCCTGCTGAGAGTCCTTCTTCCTCTCCTACACCTCCCTCTGCGAGCAGATTGGCCTCGTCTTCTCTGCCTGTGCTCCATCTCCCTGTTATGTTGCAGCCCAAGGATGATCCATGACTGGGTGCAAATGGTCTGAGCAGAACCCTTGAAGTCAGAACTAAGGCCCTCTCCACTTGCAGCGCCACTCCCTGTCACCTCAACAACTTTAAACAACTCAGGAATGTACCAAAGACTTCTACAAACTTACACAGAGTCAGTAGAAATCAATCAGCAACTAACCTGATAGCAGGTGATGATCCCTTTAAATAACACTGGTGGGGATCCTTGCTGCTGCTGAACGCATGTTGCGCTGTGCGAGGCTAAGACAGGGCATTAGCTCCAACGTTGAGGACGAAAATGGCAGCACTGGTGTCAAATCAGTGTTGCATGCTGATTGGTGACACGATCTGCGCACTCTGCACACTCCCAGCGCACGCTCATAACGCCCGCCCTACCGCCCTCACCAAAATGGCGTCCAGCGCGGCCCGCACCAGAAGAGTGCGCACGCGGCACGGATGCCACTTTCAGCAAAAAAATGGCACCTGTAGCGATGAGAAATCGGGCACTACGGAGCCAAATTTCTAGCTCACTATAATAATAGTTAAATGTTAGAATAAAGTAGAAAAGCTTGCACTGAGCTATGATCCTATCTGAACCAATAGATTACATTGATCAAGCATGTTGTTTGGTGTAAAAATACAAAGGGATTGATTATTCCCCTTGTTTGGCACAGGTTGATGAGATGATTCCTTCCATTCAATTCAGACCTCCTCTGTAATCGATATTCTGGAGGATATTTCTGAAGTAATATGTTTGACTGACAGCCACATTTGTGTCGAGGACTTGAGCCAGGTGTGAGAGGGTCTCGGCCATGGATCTTTGTAGACCGTTGACGGACAGCTCTGTATCTCTGCTGACTTCAGGCTGACTGTTGAGCTGAGTGCAGGTGGCCAAGTATAAGCCCCGTGTCAGAATCTGCAGGGTTTGGGAGCGAAGGCTTGTGTTTGGCCGCCTGCCCAGTCTGAAGCCAGCAGAAATACAGGACTATTGAGAGAACTCTGTGGTATGTAAGAAATAGAGCAAGAATGTGTCAAGGGCAAATTTAATGTCAAGATCGCAGGAGAAAATTCCTTTTTGTTTTGATTCCCAGAGGAAGACTAAAGTCTACATTTACTATAAATCTATTGTTTATGTTCAGTACTATTCATATATTTGTTTGAATTTGTCCTGTGCTTTATAGGCTGAGCTGTGATCTGATAATATTATTCTTCCAGTAACCGATGAGATCTCATGTCAGCACATGGTATATCCAGTAAGCCAGAGTCCTGTGTTTCACATTTATTGTTACAGTCCTTCTAGTTATTACATTTTAAAATGAACTTGTGGCGGAGCCACTAAGGGACTCTGATCAACTGTCTATAATTCCCTTTAACAATATCTTAGCTACAGCCTGAGTCTGTATCTTTGTATATACTGTTTGCATGTACAGAGCGCGGTCCCTTTAAGAGCGCGGGCAAACACGATGACGTCACGCCGTTCATCACTGATCCCCCACCGGCGGGAAAAATGTGATGACATCATGACGCCAGCCATGGGACCGCCCAAGCAGTCCTTGTGGAGCCTCCGAACTGACTAGACCTGTATTCGTAGTTCTCGTGCATTTGTTTGTTAAACTCAGTTAGTTTTACATTAAACATTGTTTGTTTGATCGCCTAAGTCGACCTCAGTCTCTTGATAGGAACTAGACATTCCTACATTGGTGACCCCGACTTTTGCGAACGGTTTTCGCAGAAGGAACGAAGCATGGAAACAAACGCTGTTGCATTGAAGCTACCGCATTTCTGGGAGCAACAAGCGACCTCGTGGTTCATCCAGGTCGAAGCCCAGTTTGCACTGCGGAACATCGTTGCGGATCAGACCCGTTACTTTTACATGGTCTCCGCACTCGACAGCTGCACCGCCTCGCGGATCGTCAGCCTGCTTTAGAACCCCCCGGACGACCGCAAGTATGAAACAATTAAGGCGCGGTTGTTACAGGTCTTCGGGCTCACGAAGTCGGAGCGTGCCCGCCGACTGCTCGCTATGCCCGGCCTCGGGGACTCCAAGCCGTCTGAGCTCATGAGCCAAATGCTCACGCTCCTTGGGTCCGAACCGGAATGCTTCCTCTTTAGGGAGCTCTTCCTCAGTCAGTTACCGGCGCAAGCACAAGCTGCCCTGGCCAGGTCCGAAGTCACAGACTGCGCAGCGCTTGCTGCCGAAGCGGACAAGATTTTCGCGGTGATGCAGCAGTACTGCGCTGCCACGAGGCGCCCATCCCCTACAGATGCCGCCCCAGCTCCTCAACCTTCGGGGCTGTGCTTCTACCATGCCCGGTTTGGCGCGAAAGCCAGATGTTGCCGCCCTCCCTGCAGCTTCTCTCCCAAAAAAATAAAACAACTGCAACCCCGGCAAAAGAAGAACGGGTCTGACGGGTGCCCCGCGGCTGCGATGGCAATCAGAAATGCTGGCAAGCTACTGTTCATCACCGATTCCATCTCTGGTCGGCGATTCCTATGTGACACCGGC
This sequence comes from Somniosus microcephalus, assembly GCF_052327205.1. Classification (NCBI taxonomy): domain Eukaryota; kingdom Metazoa; phylum Chordata; class Chondrichthyes; order Squaliformes; family Somniosidae; genus Somniosus; species Somniosus microcephalus. The sequence goes on from NC_140994.1 coordinate 68,261,344, forward strand.
ACACAGTGCAGCATTCTACCCGCGTCCGCTATTGATGTACAAGCTGGGAGGCACGGCTTCTCACTCGAAGCGGCTAATGGCAGAGCTATCCGGACCTTCGGCAAATGGCGGGTCCAGGTGTGTTTCGGCGGCCAGCGATTTGTTTGGGAATTTGTTACAGCCAGGGTTTCACAAGCCAGCCTCGGCGCGGATTTCCTGTGTGCCAACGGCCTCCTGGTCGATATGTGCGGAACCGGCGGCTGATCAATGCGGCTACGTTTCACTCTATTCCTTACCACCATTGTAACACCATGTCGCGCACCGTCTCCTGCACTTTCCCAACTCCGGATGAGGTCACTCGCCTGCTCGGTGAATTTCCAGACCTGACCAGACCTACGTTCTCCTCTACGGCCACGAAGCATGGTGTGGAACACCACATCACCACCACCGGCTCCCCGGTCCACGCGCGGGCCCGGCGCCTCGAACCCGGCAAGCTGGCGGTCGCGATGGCAGAGTTCACTATGATGGAACACCTGGGGATTATTCGCCGGTCCAATAGTCCCTGGTCTTCGCCTCTCCACATAGTACCGAAACCTGGTGGCGGATGGCGGCCACGCGGCGACTATCGGCGACTTAACGACGCTACCACTCCTGATCGATACCCGATCCCCCACATTCAGGATTTCTCTGCCCATTTGGCTGGGAACACCGTGTTTTCTAAGGTGGATCTGGTCCGAGGCTACCACCAGGTCCCAGTACGCCCACAGGACGTGCAGAAGGCCGCAGTCATCACCCCATTCGGCCTTTATGAATTTTTGAGGATGCCTTTTGGGTTGAAGAACGCCGCCCAGGCCTTCCAGCGTCTCATGGACTCCGTGCTGCGGGACCTCAAGTTCCTTTTCGTCTACTTGGACGACATCCTCGTGGCCAGTCGGAATAAGGAGGAACACATCGCGCACCTACGCACAGTCTTTCGATGCCTCAGCCAACACGGCCTGATTCTCAACCCAGCCAAGTGTCAGTTTGGTCTGCCCCACATTGATTTCCTGGGACATCGCATTACATCGGAGGAAGCGGTGCCTTTGCAAGCGAAGGTAGAGGCGGTGACATCCTTTCCGTGCCTGCAGACCACCAAGGCCCTGCAGGAGTTCCTCGGGATGGTACCACCGTTTCGTGCCTAAGGCAGCTCTGCTCATGCAGCCCCTGTACGAGGCCCTCAAGGGCAAGTCTGGCAAGGGTCCGGTAAGCTGGACGGTCGATATTGACACAAAAAGCGCCCTAGCCAACGTGACCATGCTGGCGCACCCGCTGCCAGGCACCACCATCGCCCTCACCACCGACGTGTCAGACTACGCCATCGGCGCAGTGCAGGAGCAGTGAGTAAATGGAACATGGCAACCGCTGGCGTTCTTCAGCCGTCAACTACGGCGAAACGAGCAGAAGTACAGTACCTTCGACCGGGAGTTGCTGGCTCTTTTTCTGGCCATCCGCCATTTCCGGTTCTTGCTGGAAGGACGTCCCTTCACTGCTTTTGTGGACCATAAGCCACTAACGTTCGCTATGGCCAAGACCGCCGAACCGTGGTCAGCCCAACAACAACGTCAGCTAACGTTTATCTCCGAATTCACTACTGATATTCAGCACGTGGCCGGTAAAGGCAACCTGGTGGCAGATTGCCTCTCCCGCGCGACCGTTCAGGCAGTCCAGCTCGGCATCGACTATGCCCTCATGGCTGTGGATCAAGCCTCAGATCCAGAGGTGCAAGCTTACCGAACCAGCCCCTCTAGCCTCCAAGCGGCCGACGTCAAATTCCATGCCCCAGGCACCACGCTACTTTGTGACGTCTTCATAGTGTAGCGTATGTAACCATTCCACCTTTAAGAGAACTATTTTAAGAGTTGCACTACTTTATCTTGGCTGCTGTATACTGTAATACCGGTGGTGACCACACCGGTATATAAGTGCTGTGTAATGATTTATTGGGCAGTTCTGCCCTGACCTTCGACTAGTAAAGACCTGTTAAAATTTACTCTTGTGGTCTGTGTAGTAATTCTCATTATAACACACAGACTTAACAGTGGCGACGAGTACGATCTTACCCTGCGGCAGAGATACATCCAAGGCAGTTAACGGGCGTTGAGAAGAGGCATCCGCCCTCATCATTCTGCTGAGAAAAGACTCGGGTCTGCAGAGCAAAGGAAGAATTCTGACACGAAGCCTTCCATCAGCAACAGGCAGTGATCATCCCTTCTATCACGGTGGTGGGTAAGCCGATCAGCGACGAGTAGCAAGTCGGCCACGTTGGCTGTGAAGTAGGGGAGGGAAGAACGGAGGATATAAGGGCGGAGAACTCGACCACGGCCGGGGAAAAAAGCCGGACAGAAGTCGGGGCCAGAGGCGCTGAGACTGGGGCAGTGTAAGGCACGGAAGCCGCGGTGAATGCAAACGCAGCCGGTGTGAGAGACCGGGCTGCAAGCGGGCTGGGAGACGCAACAGCGTCGAGACAGAGCTCGACCGCGACCGGTGAAAAAGGCCGGGCAGCTACCGAGGCCGCGAGGCGCAGCGACCAGGACAGCGTAAGGCGCGGGAGAAAATTAAAAAACCGCGGAGAACTCAGCCGCAGCTGGGGGGGAAAGGACCGGACTGCAAGAGGGGCTGGGAGGCACGATCGTAAGGCGCGGGAGAAAAAAAAAAAAAAAAAACCGCGGAGAACTCAGCCACAGCAGGGGGGGGAAAGGACCGGACTGCAAGAGGGGCTGGGAGGCACGATTTGAGAATCGCTGGGGAGGGCGAACGCAGCAATACGGCAATCGCCATTACAGCCAGCGGGGGAGAAAGGCAAACGCGGGAAGCCACCATTTTCATAGGCGGGGGAAGAAGACAAGCGCGGGAAACCGCCATTTTGAGAGAAAAAAAAAGAAAGAAAAATTCTTTTTGTCTCTCAAGAAGATTGCGAGGATGCCTAAGCATGGTAACATCAACGATTTCGATCCCGATGTTGAAGATTGGGCCACGTATGTAGAACGCATAGAGATATATTGTAAGGCAAATAAAATATCAAATGAAGATAAAGCACTAACCTTACTAAACTCAATGGGTGCGAAGGCATACGGGCTATTGAAGCATCTTCTATCACCAGCTAAACCGGCGGATCAGACTTTCGCTAATATTGTTGCTGTCCTGAAGAATCATTTGAACCCCACACCGCTGATGTTAGCGGAATGATTTAAATTTTATGCGAGAACGCAACTAAAAGAGGAAAGCAACGCGGAGTATTTAATTGAACTGCGTAAGCTAGCGAAATACTGTCAGTTTGGGGAAAGTCTGACAGAGGCACTGAGAGACAAATTCGTGTGTGGATTGTCGAAAGAAGGAACACAAAAGCGGCTGCTTGAAGAGAATGATCTTACACTTGATAAGGCTGTCACTATTGCAGCATCGCACGAAGCCGCAGCGAGAGGCACTGCGGAAATGCAGCTGAAGGCAGCGGTACTCAGCGTAGATCAAATGGCTTTGGGTACAACGAAATGTTATCGTTGTGGAAAGACAACACATGATCAGAACCAATGCTGGTTTAAAGACCAGGAATGTAGAAAATGTGGCAAGCTTGGTCACATAGCTAAAGTATGCCGGTCAAGAAAGAAGACCAGCAACAAAAAGTCACCGCAGGAAAAGTGCAGAAAGGTACATAAGGTGGCTGAGAAGTGTTCGGATGAACAGAATTCGGATTCAGACTCCCAACAGCAAGGAACTGGGTAGTCTGAGAATTCACAATGTGAGTAAGGAAGCTGACCGACAAACTATCTGGGCACACTGCAGATAGCAGGAGTCCAAGTGAAGATGGAATTGGACACCGGATCGGCGTTGACGGTCATGAATAAGCAAGATTACAAAAGGTTATTCACACATATTCCCCTACGGGATACGGAGATAGTATTAAAGACATACACGGGGCAAAGAGTATACCCCATCGGAAAGATAAAAGTCAAGGTGGTACACAAGGGCAAAGAACACCAAGGAATGGACATATATGTACTACCTGAGGGAGGTCCACCACTTCTGGGATGGGAGTGGATCAGGAAAATAAATATGGACTGGCACTCCCTAAAAGCAATAACGGTAGATTCCGGGAAAAACAAAGATGTCAAACCTGCACGATTGTCCAGAATATTGGATGAGGGCATATGCAGCAGTGACAGTGACAAAGCAGAGAGTGAGAACTCGGTGAAGACAATCAGCTCAGGCTCTGGAACTGATGATGGTAAGACCAGCCCATGTGCAAAAGACAAGTCTAAAATGGACTTGCAGACTAATGATGGAAAAACGAAGGAGTGCATAAATGCTTCAGAAGAGAACAAAGTATCAGAACAGAATTCCACTGAACAACAACAACATAGTTTGACAGAGAATTCTGAGTCTGTCCAGTCTACAGACATGCACATTTCTGAGGAACACCGGGCTCGAACTCAACTCAATTTCAAACTACAACAGCAATTAGAACAAATGATTCGCCGTTTTGAGCAAGAGATGAATGCAAAGAAAAAGTTCTTTGACACAGAGTGGGAGAATCTGGAAAGACAGCAGAAGCAGCTGATTGAGAAAATGGAACAGGAACACACAAACCGTCTGCGCGATGAGGCCAAACGAATCAAAGCTGAGCAAGAAAGGGAATATGTCAAATTCATCGATCAGTTGAAAGCTAAGAAGAAAGAGCACCCTTTTGTGAGCAGTGTCAGCAGTAATAAGCCACTCAGGGAATTGGTGACAGAGGCAAAAGCTGAAGTGATGGAGGAAATAGAAGACAATAGAGAAGAAGCAGAAGATGATGACTCAACTGAACCATTATCACCCCTACCAGGTCACGCACGTGGTCCCTCCGAACTGAGCCAAATCAGTCTGGAAGTAGAAAAACTTCCCAAGGTACTCGAGCCTTTAGAAGTCAGCAATGCTGGTTCTGCAGTTACGAAAGTTCAAGCTGTTAAGTCCAGTGAAGGACTATTAGATGAGTCACCCCAGCAACAAGAACCTACTACACCACTGAAAACTACTACACCACCGAGGCGTTATCCGGACCAAGTCAGGAGGCGCAGGAGGTGCCGCCTCAGAGACTGAATCTGTGAACTGTTTTTACATGAAGTTGTGTATATATGTTATGATGTTATGTTTAATGGGGAATATATACGGTTAAGCTAAAAAGGGAGGATTGTAGTGTATGTAACCGTTCCACCTTTAAGAGAACTATTTTAAGAGTTGCACTACTTTATCTTGGCTGCTGTATACTGTAATACCGGTGGTGACCACACCGGTATATAAGTGCTGTGTAATGATTTATTGGGCAGTTCCGCCCTGACCTTCGACTAGTAAAGACCTGTTAAAATTTACTCTTGTGGTCTGTGTAGTAATTCTCATTATAACACACAGACTTAACACACAGGAGATCCTCGCCCTATCGTGCCGGTCGCCTGTCGCCGCAAAGTTTTTGACGCCATACACGGGTTGTCACACCCTGGCATGAAGGCCTCACAAAGGCTGATGTCGTCCAAGTTCGTTTGGCGGGGCATGCATATGGATGTCCGCGACTGGGCCAAGACCTGCGTGGTCTGCCTAAAGGCCAAGGTGCAGCGTCACGTCAAAGCTCCATTGGCCACCTTCGCTGTTCCGGAGCGACGGTTCGATCACGTGAATGTGGACCTGGTGGGGCCACTTCCACCTTCTCATGGGTTTACACATATCCTTACGATGGTAGACCGCACCACTAGATGGCCAGAGGCAGTTCCCTTGTCATCCACCACTTCATAAGAACATAAGAACATAAGAAATAGGAGCAGGAGTAGGCCATACGGCCCCTCGGGCCTGCTCCGCCATTCAATAGGATCATGGCTGATCTGAATCTAGACTCACATCCACTTCCCTGCCCTCTCCCCGTAACCCCTAATTCCCTTATCTGCTAGGAAAATGTCTATCTCCATTTTAAATTTATTTAATGTTGCAGCTTCCACAGCTCTCTGGGGTAGCAAATTCCATAGATTTACTACACTCTGAGTGAAGATGTTGTGTATGTACCTTTAAGGGAATAACTGGTCTTAGACTGCAGTACCGGCAGTGACCACCCCTGTATAAAAGGCCCTAGCAGGCTTCTGTAGTTTCAGTTTCAAGCTGCCTCTTGTTCAGTAAAGTACCTGTTAAACTGTTCTCCCGAAGTCCGTGTATTATTGAGGCGCGGACTTTACAGTGGCGACGAGTAAGTTCGAACTCACCTGCAGTGTGGCATAATCTCACGGGGATCTCGCCTGAAAGGAAGGTCCTGGAAGGTCGTAGTCTGAGCAACGGGCGTCGACCGAGGGCAACCGCCCAAAGAATCCATCGGTGTTTGGAGAATTGCGGGAGAGACTGTGGTTCCAGCGAATCGTGCTGGTAGCAGGTAGCGCGCTGACCCTTCCGGACTGCGGCGGGCTCAAGCTCGATCGAGCGGCTCTACAAATTGGGCCGCGCAGCGTCACCGGGAAAAGAAAACAAGAGAGAGAGGGTGGAGCGCACAGGGCGCGGTCGGTGCTCGAGAACAGGACAGCGGAGAGAAACTAAACGGGGGGGGGAGGAAAGCGAGACGCGCCGAAGCTGCGGGTCACCGCCATTACCCCGTAGAACGCCAGGAGCAGCATGGCAGTAAGGGGAAGAAGCAAAAGCGCAGGAGGCGCCATTTTATCCCGTTGGGGAAGAAGCAAAAGCGCGGGAGGCGCATTTTATTCCATTGGTGAAGAAGCAGAAGTGCGGGAGGCGCCATTTTAAATCGCCCAAGATGCCGAAAAGTGGCAGTATCACTGCTTTCGACAACGAGGTAGAAGACTGGACCACGTATGTGGAAAGAATTGAAGTGTACTGCAAGGCAAATGAGGTGGCTGATGGAAAGAGGGCGTCGGTATTATTAAATCTGATGGGTGCGAGTACGTACGGCCTATTGAGGAATTTAATTACCCCAGCTAAACCAATGGAGAAAAGTTTTGAGGAGATTGTTCATATCTTACAGGAACACCTAAGCCCTACACCACTGCTGATAGCAGAAAGATTCAAGTTCCATAAAAGAAATCAGCACAAAGATGAGAGCATTGCTGACTATCTTACGGAACTACACAAGTTATCGAAGCACTGCCAGTTCAGAGCAGGACTGGCAGGCACCTTAAGTTTGTCTGCGGGCTCCAGGGTGAAGGAACCCAGAAACGACTACTTTCAAAAAGGACCTGACGCTAGAACAGGCTTTCAGCGTGGCAGTATCCTACGAAGCAGCAGCATGGGGAGCTGCGGAAATACAACAGAAACCACAAGAATACAGCGCTAACGAAATGGCGTATGGAGCCAAAAAGTGCTATCGCTGCGGCAGAACAACCCATGAGCAGAAGGCCTGCTGGTTTAAAGACAAAATATGCAGGCAATGCAGGAAAATGGGACATATAGCAAGAGTCTGCAGGTCGGGAAAGAAGACCAACATGACAAGAACTACTAAGGAACAGTACAGGAAAGTAAAGAAACTGACAGATAGTAGTTCAGAAGATCAGGAGAGTGATAAGGACTCCGGGAGCAGGCGACTAAGTTGTTTAAAGTGACACAACGTGATCGCAAAAGAAGATCACCGAACCATTTGGGTCACCCTCATGATAGCAGGGTCCCCAGTGAAGATGGAATTGGACACAGGATCAGCCCTAACTGTAATGAATCGACGAGACTATGAGCAGCTATTTTCACACATACCCTTAAAGGACACGTCCATTGTATTGAAGACATACACGGGGCAAAAGGTCTACCCCAGAGGAAAAATAAGGGTGCCAGTTGAATATAACGGAAAGGAAACACAGAAACTATACATGTATATACTACGAGATGGAGGACCACCATTATTGGGACGTGAATGGATCCGAAGACTACAATTGGATTGGCATTCCATTCTGGCACTAACTGTGACTGACAAAAAAGTTGATGACGTCGCACCTGGACGTCTGTCATAAATTCTATCTGACGCGGAAGAGGTGTTCCAACAAGGACTTGGGACTCTAAAAGGAGTAAAGGCAACCATAAAGATTGAAGATAACGCAACCCCAAAATTTTTCAAGGCCAGACCGGTGCCATACGCAATACGCCCAGCTGTGGAAGCTGAACTGGAGAGTCTGGAGCGTTCGGGGGTGCTGTCTAAGGTGGACTGGAGCGAGTGGGCCACACCCATCGTTCCTGTAATGAAGAAAGCATTGAGCAGCACGCCTGGGGAGCCAAGGAAGGTTCGCATCTGTGGGGACTTCAAGGTGACTGTGAACGCAGTCCTGCACACAGTACAGTATCCGCTTCCGTGGATAGAAGATATTTTCGCCTCGCTATCTGGAGGGAAATGTTTTACAAAGATTGACCTGGCTCAAGCGTATCTACAAATGGAGGTGGAAGAAGCATCTAGGAAATACCTCACGATAAACACTCACAAAGGCCTTTACCAGTACAATCGACTGGTATTTGGGGTAGCATCGGCCCCGGCTATGTGGCAGAGGGCAATGGAACAAGTCCTGCAAGGGATCCCGGGGACCCACTGTTATTTGGACGACATCCTGGTTACGGGCAAAAATGGCAATGAACACCTTGCCAACCTGGAACAGGTGCTCACGAGATTGCAGGAATATGGGCTACGAGCCAACCGTCCCAAATGCGAGTTCTTCAGGAGACAAATCTCGTATTGTGGCCACATGATTGATGAGGAAGGGTTGCATAAGTCGCCGGACAAGATTGAGGTTGTAGTCAAGGTTCCAGCACCAGAAAATGTGTCGCAACTGAGGTCGTTCCTCGGGTTGGTGAACTACTACCATAAGTTCTTGCCGAATTTATCTACAATTCTGCACCCACTGAACGCCCTCCTTCAAGCTGGTGTAACATGGAAATGGAGTGATGAGTGTAAGCGTGCCTTTCAGGAATGTAAATGCCAAATCACTTCAAAAGAAGTATTGGCCCACTACAACCCAACACTACCGATTCAGCTGGCATGTGATGCGTCACCTTACGGCATTGGAGCGGTACTGTCACACAAATTCCGTGACAGTTCAGAGAGGCCAATAGCCTTTGCGTCGCGCTCGCTAACCTCAGCCGAGTGTAACTATGCCCAGATTGACAGGGAGGCCCTCAGCCTGGTGTGGGGGGTGAAGAAGTTCAATCACTATCTGCATGGGCAGAAATTCACCCTACTGACTGATCATCAACCCCTGGTCTCAATTTTTAACCCAAAGAAGGGCGTTCCGGTGATGACGGCGCAACGGCTGCAAAGATGATCACTTTTTCTAGGGACACATCAGTATGACATAGAGTACAAAGGTCCAAAACAACATGGAAACGCTGATGGGCTGTCGCGCCTACCATTGCCTATGGCGGAAGAAGCACCTGCAGTGGACCCTGTGGAGATATTCCATGCGACCATAGTCAAATGTTTGCCTGTTACAAATGCAAGTATTGAGAAGGAAACCCGAAATGACCCAACACTCTCTCGGGTCTATGATTTGACGGTGAAGGGATGGCCAGCATATGGTGACTCACTGTTGCCAGCATTCTCGCCAAGGAGGGAACAGCTGTCAGTGTGCCGGGGAACCTTGATGTGTGGATCCCGAGTGGTAATTCCACCCAAGTTGAGAGATAGAGTACTCAATGAGCTTCACGAGGGTCATCTGGGAGGGGTAAAAATGAAGAGCCTAGCCAAGGCGTTTGTGTGGTGGCCAGGAATCGATAAAGAAATCGAGGATATGACCAAGAGATGCACAGGATGCCAGAAGGTCCAAAATGCTCCACCACAGACCCCGCTACATCCATGGGAGTGGCCCTCATCTCCATGGCAACGGGTACACATTGATTTCGCTGGTCCATTTATGGACTCAATGTTTCTAATTGCTGTGGACGCCCATTCGAAATGGCCAGAGTTCATTAAAATGTCCTCCACCACCACGGAGAAAACTATTGCAGTCCTAAGAACCATCTTCGCCAGGAATGGGTTGCCAGAACAGATCTGTTCCGACAATGGCCCACAGTTTGTGTCTGAGGATTTCCGGATGTTCCTGAAGAATAATGGGGTGAATCATTACACATCTGCCCCATATCATCCAGCCACAAATGGATTGGCTGAGAGGTTTGTTCAGACCTTTAAAAAGGCCATAAAGGCAATGTATAATGACGACATACCACTGCAACACAAGGTGGATAACTTCCCATTTGCTTACCAGAATGCAACACATGCAGTAACCAACCAAACTCCAGCCGTACTGTTTTTTAACCGGAGACTAAGATGTCGCTTGGATTTGCTCAAACCAAACATAAGGCGAGATGTTGAGGATAAGCAGTTCCAGCACATAAATGAGAAGCCAACCAGGAGCTTCAAGATAGGGCAACCAGTCTTGGCCCGCGACTACCGAACAGAAAAATGGCAGCCAGGCACGATATGCACACAGCAGGGACCACTAATGTACATAGTGGACGTTGGAGAGAGCATCGTGAGACGCCATGCTGACCAGATTCTAGAGTCACAGGAACAAGCCAAACCTGTACCACAAGCATGTGCACCTGGTAATGAGCCCGAAGTACAGATTGCGTCTACCTCAGAAGCAGGGGTATTGGAAGCTGACGAATCAACCAATGACAATGAGCCAGAATTGACTCCACCGCCAGAACAGGACACTCGAGAAAGGCGCTATCCAGTCCGGATCAGGAAGCCTCCTCAAAGACTGAACTTATAAATGACTATTTCAGTTGATGTATATATTACTGAGAAAATTGTAATTGTAATTGTAATTAGTTATTATTTAGTTGTTAAATGAATGTTATGTACTGTTTATCTAAAAGGGGAGGAATTGTTGTGTATGTACCTTTAAGGGAAGAACTGGTCTTAGACGGCAGTACCGGCAGTGACCACCCCTGTATAAAAGGCCCTAGCAGGCTTCTGTAGTTTCAGTTTCAAGCTGCCTCTTGTTCAGTAAAGTACCTGTTAAATTGTTCTCCCTAAGTCAGTGTATTATTGAGGCACGGACATTACAGAAGAAGTTTCTCCTCATCTCAGTTTTGAAAGGGCAGCCCCTTATTCTAAGATTATGCCCCCTAGTTCTAATCTCACCCATCAGTGGAAACATCCTCACCGCATCTACCCGATCAAGCCCCCTCACAATCTTATATGTTTCGATAAGATCGCCTCTCATTCTTCTGAACTCCAATGAGTAGAGTCCCAACCTACTCAACCTTTCCTCATACGTCAACCCCCTCATCTCCAGAATTAACCGAGTGAACCTTCTCTGAACTGCCTCGAGAGCAAGTATATCTTTTCTTAAATATGGAAACCAAAACTGCACGCAGTATTCCAAGTGTGGCCTCACCAATACCCTGTATAACTGCAGCGAGACTTCCCTGTTTTTATACTCCATCCCCCTTGCAATAAAAGCCAAGATTCCATTGGCCTTCCTGATCACCTGCTGCACCTGCCTACTAATTTTTTGTGTTTCATGCACCAGGACCCCCAGATCCCTTTGTACTGTAGCACTTTGCAGTTTCTCTCCATTTAGATAATAACTTGCTCTTTGATTTTTTCTGCCAAAGTGCATAACCTCACACTTTCCAACATTATATTGCATCTGCCAAATCTCTGCCCACTCACTTAGCCTGTCTATGTCCTTTTGCAGGTTTTTTATGTCCTCCTCACTCACTGCTTTCCCTCCCATCTTTGTATCGTCGGCAAACTTGGATATGTTGCACTCGGTCCCTTCCTCCAAATCGTTAATATAGATTGTAAAGAGTTGGGGTCCCAGCACTGACCCCTGCGGAACACCACTAGTTACTGATTGCCAGCCCGAGAACGAACCATTTATCCCAACTCTTTGTTTTCTGTTAGATAGCCAATCATCCACCCATGCCAGTATATTACCCTCAATCCCGTGATTTTTTATCTTGATCAGTAATCTTTTGCGCGGAACCTTGTCAAATGCCTTTTGGAAGTCCAAATACACTACATCCACTGGTTCCCCTTTATCCACCCTGTATGTTGCATCCTCAAAGAATTTGAGCAAATTTGTCAAACATGACTTCCCCTTCATAAAACCATGCTGACTCTGTCCTATTACATTATGTTTATCCAAATGCTCTGTTACTGTTTCCTTAATAATGGACTCCAACATTTTGCCAACCACAGATGTTCGGCAGACATGACCAGGGCATTCATCTCCTCTTGGGTTGCCCGTTTCGGGGTACCGGCGGACATCTCTTCTGATCGTGGACTGCAGTTTTCCTCTGAGCTCTGGAACGCAGTGGCTCAGGGGCTCTGCATCAAGCTACATCGCACCACAGCCTACCATCCACAGGCAAACGACCTGTGCGAACGATTTCACAGGTCGCTCAAAGCCGCACTGAGGGCCAGCCTCCAAGGCGCTGGATGGGTTGACAGGCTACCATGGGTCCTGTTGGGTCTTCGGACGGCACCCAAGGAGGATCTTCGCTCGTCCTCGGCAGAGCTCGTCTATGGCCAGCCAGTACGCACACCAGGGGATTTCCTTCCGACTTCAGCAGAGCCATGGTCCACAACCAATCAACTCATCAGCCACCAGGAGGCAGCCAGGTGTTTTGCACCAGTACCAACGTTGCATCACGGCTTTCAGAGCTCCCACGTACCAGCAGAGCTGAAGAACGCCGAATATGTGTTCATCCGCCACGACGCTCATCGGTATCCGCTCAAGGCCCCTTACATTGGTCCTTTCCGCCTGCTAGAGCGGGGAGACAAAACTTTCTCGGTGGATATCGGAGGTAAACCGGACCACATTTTGGTTGACTGGTTGAAGCCGGCACACTTGGACCTTGACCACCCGGTCGAGACCGCACAGCCGCCAAAACATGGCCGACCACCCACAGTCGCCATGCCAGATCAAGCGCAACCACCCGCCAGCCCGCCCGCCGTCCAGCAGCTTCCACTTCAAGTGTACAGAAGTCGCTCTGACAGGCTTGTCAGGCCTCCTCGCCGTTTCACTTTTTCTGTTGAAGACAATTCTGGGGGGGGCGCATGTGGCGGAACCACTAAGAGACTCCGATCAACTGTATATAATTCCCTTTAACAATATGTTAGCTACAGCCTGAGTCTGTATCTTTGTATATACTGTTTGCATATGCAGAGCGCGGGCCCTTTAAGAGCGCGGGCAAACGCGATGACGTCACGTCGTTCATCACGTGATCCCCCACCGGCGGGAAAAACGTGATGACGTCATGACGCCAGCCACGGGACCGCCCAAGCAGTCCTCGTGGAGCCTCCGAACTGACTAGCCCTGTATTCGTAGTTCTCATGCATTTGTTTGTTAAACTCAGGGGGGGAAAAATTGGGTGAGTAGCGGCACCTGTAGCTGTAGCTCCACTGGCTGTGCCTCCCGCGATATTCAGCAGGGGCGCTAATGGTGGCGTTAGACATTTGCGCTGTGCCGCCACCGATGACGTCATCGGCGTGCGCAGTGCTCCATTCGTGCCCCGTTCGTGATATTTGGTAGCGAACGGTGCAGTTGCACCGTTTGCTACCCGTGCCCGGTTCACGGGGCCTTACTGTGCCGGCAGAGGCGCAAGTTAAGGTGGAGGTGCAGGGCGGCCGCATTTTCGGCAGCCGCCTGCCAGCACATCCGTCCCCAGCCACCTGGTTGTTATGTTCATTAATAACTAGACATTCTTATTATGAACACAGCTAGCTTCTAGCTAGTCATTTATTCAGTACACATTCTCTAAGTACAGTATCTGTAGAGATGCAGCATGTGTGCTCCTGTGTACTGTGTACAGTTTTGGTCACCTCATCTGAGGAAGGATGTTCTTGCCATGGAGGGGGTGCAGCGGCGATTCACCAGGCTGATACCAGGAATGGCGGGAATGACCTATGAGGAGAGACTATGTAGTTTAGGGATGTACACACTGGAGTTTAGAAGATTGAGAGGGGACCTCATAGAAGTGTATAAAATTCTGACAGGTCTAGACAGACTGGATGCAGAAGGAATGTTTCCCTTGGCGGGTGAGAACAGAACTAGAGGACATAATTTAAGGATAAGGGCTAAACCATTTAGGACAGAGATGAGGGGGAATTTCTTCACTCAGAGAGTGGTGAACCTGTGGAACTCATTGCCACAGAGGGCAGTGTACGCCAGCTCATTAAATATATTTAAGAGGGAATTAGATATATTTCTACGGGCAAAAGGGGTTAAGGGTTACGGAGAGAAGGCGGGGACGGGATACTGAATTAAAGGATCAGCCATGATCTCATCGAATGGCGGAGCAGGCACGAAGGGCCGAATGGCCTACTCCTGCTCCTATCTTCTATGTATCTATGTATCTATATGTGTGCAGGCTGCCATCTTGACTGTTGCCTTGTGGGTAGCCTAGTGCCTCATGGGTAATGTAGTCTTAATATATATACAGCTGGGTAGTGTAGTCTTATACATACAGCTATATACAGCTCTACGCAGCTCTACGGCTCCACCTAGTGTCCACTATAGAATGACATGTTATTGATCACTACATCCCCCTTTCTTTGAGGTTTAACAAAATCAATATCAATCAACTTTCAAGAAAACAATAAAGATAATATCAGTAACACTTTTGTTAGTGCTCTATAAACATAAACATTTTCAAAACAGTCAACACATTTTCAAAGCTTTACATTGTACTCAAAGATTAAGTCTATCAGGCTTTTTTACTTCATGTGTGCATCTTCTCAACACGGGTAAGTCTGATGTGTCTTCATGAGATTGATCTGGCGGTGAATGACAAGATGCAGTTGCGGCATTGTCATCAATCTGCTCTTGTATAGATCGAGGTCTCCTTGCAATCTTTGCTTGGAGAGGGTTTCAGTGTTTCCTTCACTCTTCATGCCATAACTCTCAATGTAGTCAATGCACTCTCGAAAAACTGCTGGCAGCTGGATCCCATCATACAGCATAGTCCTCTCAGCAGCCTCGGCTAATGGAACACCAAAGATTGGCCTGAGGGAGGAAGGAGTATCCACTGGAACTGCTTCCTGCTCTGGTGCAGGCTTCTTCTTTTTCTTTTTCTCTTTCAACTGCTTAACAACATCTGCTGCGGTTATATCTTTGGACTTTTTCTCCTTGTGTTTTTCCTCTTTGTGCTTTTCTTTGACCTTAAATGCTTTTTCTTTCTTCTTGGAGAAACTAGGCTTTTTGAAGACATGGATACCCTTTGGCCTTTTCATCCTTGATGGGCTCTCTGCTTCATCACCTGAGTCATCTGGTCTGCTTATGGCACAGTTTATACGGTAGACTCTCTTGACCAGTTCTAAGTCTTCACAAGCTTTGTCACCTAGTATCGAATCAAGTCTTTCAGCCACAACAGAAAACATGAGATGATGCACTTTGTCTTTGACTGTCACTTTGAGTCTGCATACACCTAAGCTATCTATTTTCTGTCCATTATAGTCCTTCAGTAGTACTGACTTTTTCTGTATTTTGGGCTTTTCTTTCATATTGTTAATGTCACTCACACTGATTAAGTTTGCTTTTGCCCCAGTGTCCAGTTTCAATGTAACTAATGCTCCATTTATCTGCAGTGGGATCATCCATTTGTCCTCTTTTACTGCATTAACTTTATGTTCAGCATTGTCTATTTCTGAGGGCTGCACATTTTCTGTATCTTTTTTGATATCGTCACATGACACCATTCCTACAAAAAATGTCTCACTTAAATCAGTGTCCTCAATCACATTAACTTGTTGCCCTTTCATTGTTTTTACTTTTGAAAAGCATTGTTTGGCAAAGTGATTCTTTCCATTACACTTTGTGCACATTTTTCCAAACGCTGGGCAATGTCTTAACTGGTGTTTGTAACCACAGCGTTTACAATTAAAAATTTCATCCTCCGATTGCTTTTCATTTCTGTTCTGCCCACGTTTCTTCCCCTTGTAGGACACAGCACCGACAGCAGCATTATCACTCATTACAATCGCATCATTATTGATTTCACTGAAAGTCTTCGCGTGCTTTCGAGCTAGCTCGCTGGCTTGGCATATTTTCACGGCATTTTCCAAATTTAGTTCGGTTTTTCTCAACAGACGTTCCCTGACTTTTTTATCATGAATACCAAACACAATCTGGTCACGAATCATGGATGATTTCAGCTCAGAGAAATTACATGTCTGTGCTTTCAGTTTCAGATCAGTTATAAAGCTATCAAAAGTCTCATTTTGTTGCTGTGTCCGAGAACGGAAGATGTATCTTTCATACGTCTCATTCTTTTTGGGAGAGCAATGTGCATCAAATTTTTTTAGCACATCTTCTAATTTTTCTCTGTTCTCCACTGGAATAAATACAAATGTATTAAATACCTCTATTGCCTGTGTGCCTGCAATCGTAAGCAGCAACGCTATCTTCCTTGCGTCTGGCTTCGTACCAAATCCAATGGCTGCAATGTAGAGTTCGAATTGTTGTTTAAAAATCCACCAATTGTAGTCGACATTTCCCTCGAGATTCAAACGCTCTGGTGGCTTCAAATTCTCCATGTCACTTTTCACAATTTTCAGCAGATCTTCACCACCCTGGTACCATGTTATGTTCATTAATAACTAGACATTCTTATTATGAACACAGCTAGCTTCTAGCTAGTCATTTATTCAGTACACATTCTCTAGGTACAGTATCTGTAGAGATGCAGCATGTGTGCTCCTGTGTGCAGGCTGCCATCTTGACTGTTGCCTTGTGGGTAGCCTAGTGCCTCATGGGTAATGTAGTCTTAATATATATACAGCTGGGTAGTGTAGTCTTATACATACAGCTATATACAGCTCTACACAGCTCTACGGCTCCACCTAGTGTCCACTATAGAATGACATGTTATTGATCACTACATTGGTCCCCCCCCCCGTGGCATTGCCGGCTGTTTCCCGAGAGCCCGGCACTTCTCCTTGGTGCCAGGCTCTTTTGCCGGCACTCACGATCGGGGCTCGCGCTGTTACAGGCCCCTTCCCCTTAACAGGGGGAGGACAGCCTGCAGTACCGCAGCGTGCCGTGTCGCAGCGTGTGCCGCTGCGGCACGTAGCGCTGCGAAATTCGCTTTCAGCGCCCTAAGAGAGACACGGAGCGCCTCGAGCCGTGCCCCGTCTCCCTCTAGGGGCACTTCAACTGAATTTGCGGTGATCGCTAATGCGGTGATCACGGCGCAAATTCCAGCGCCCAGGCGAACTTTGCGCCGCTTTGGTGCCTCAGGCCAATTTCTAGGCCAGTTAGCTTTACATTAAACATCATTTGTTTGATCGCCTGAGGCGACCTCAGTCTCTTGATAGGAACTAGACATTCCTACAAACTTATAGTATTTGTTGCCACATTTCTTTGAAAATCCGGCCCATGTGTTTCTCCACTAGGGGTCTCTCTGCCAGTGTAAATCATTTGGAGTTTTGTTTCCAGTTTTCTGATGGTGCACCTGTAATTCTAGCCTGCTCTGTAACTTTTTACTTAAACTGCAGATTAAAACAGTTAATTTGTGCCCTTTTGCACCAAAATTTCCCATTAATTGGTCCAGGCAGCGGGCGGTTGAGGGGGTAGTTCGGTCTGACTGCCTGCCTCTCTTCCATGGCCACGTTCATGCCCGGCTGGCCCTGGAGATGGAGCACGTGGTGTCCGCCGGCACGCTCGAGGCCTTCCACGGTCGGTGGGCACCGTGGGGACTGGAATGCATCATCACCACTGACAGACAAATTTTAATTTAAGTTGCTAAGTTTCCTTTAATGTTTTATTAGTTACAGTATTTTTAGTTTAGGGTGCACCAATCAAAAGAGTACACCAAATTTTCCACTTAATGAGTCACACAAATACCATATTGAGGTAGTTTTACATAATAATGATTAACAGCTGACATTTATTTCGTGTCTTTAATGTTTCTGTCTCAGCTGTGGCTCATCGATAGCACTCTCTAGGTGGGAGGGGCTAGGAATGAGCAGGTGCTGCTGGTTGCCTAGTGACTGCAGGGATTTGGAGTGAGCTTGTAAAATGTTGGTGGTGGGTTTTTTTCAGGTTTTAGGGCCTTTTTGGCCCATAAACAGCAGCCAGTTGGCTCCTGAGGAGCCCAGGGTGCCGGATGAATTTAATCAGGGGAGAAACTGTTGTTGGAAGGGAGAGAAAAAGGCCCAATGATTTGGGCCGGGGACCCTATGAGGTTTGGAAAAGAAAACACGGTGGTGGTTCAGTGCGAGGATAGGAGATACGAGCTGGGGATATTATCCAAGCGGTACATCAGGACTGTGGCGAGGGAAGCTGCTTTGCCCGCTGACCAAAGCCGAATGTTGGGTTCGAGGTGATGGTCAGTGACCGAGAGGAGGTGGAAAGACTTTTACTCAGACTGAAGGTTGGTGATAAGCTCCTTACTCAGATTGACGGTTGGTGATAAGCTCTTGGATGTATCGCTGCTATATTTGGAAGAGGTGGTGAGCTCATTCTTAAACTTACCAGTTTATATTGAGGACCAGGTGCTAATCAAAATGTTGGAGTAGTAGGACATTAAAATTTGCTCGGCAATAAAGAGGAGGTACTATCCAGGAACACGGGTAGCAGATGGAACCCGTTATGTAAAGGTGCGGTTCCCATAGGGGTTGAAGTCATTACCATACAGCATGAAATTTAAGAAAATGGAAGGAGTGCAGTACTTCCGAGTACTGCATGATAACCAAGTAAAGGTTTGGTATTATTTTCTTAGACACAACCAACTTGTAAGAAACTGTCTGGACTTGTACTGTTATAATTGCGGCAAGTCTGGACACATCACTCGGAGCTGCAAGGCGCAGAGCTGTGGGGTGTGTCACAAAGGCCGCACCCACTGAAAGTGTGAGGCAGAAGAAAGCTCTATGAGTGATGAGGAGATGGGAGAAGGAGCAGGAGGTATGAGTGGAACAGTTGGATGAGCGGAGCAGTTGGAGGACACAGCTGGCGAATTTAAAGAGAAAAGATCACAGGAAGAGGCAGAAAATTGTGGAGCAGAGAACAGGGTGGAGTTGGTGGAAAAATGCACCAAGTACAGTGGAAAAAGACAAAGACAGCAGAGGGCAAAATATGGTTCAGCTCTCCATAAAGAATCTGGGGTTCACGGGGGGCGAGGAGGCGGGAGCCAGGTGTGTGGTAAATGTAAGTACTCCAAAGAAAGACGGGGAGTCGGACATCTCTGTGAGCAGGAGGGGGCAAGACAAGGAGAGGGTGCAATAGGCAGGAGCGTTAAGGGGCAGCAGGACTGGAGTGGCGAGACAACGGCGCCAGAAGAGAGCAATATTGGTGTGCCATTGCCCCAGAGAGAGGAGGATCAGGGAGCAAGGGATGATGAGGCTGAAGGGAACGGCACTGTTGGAGAAACCGCGATAGCAGGAAGACTATGGGAGATGATGTACCTGACGGGGAGCAGGATTATTTATCTGATGGGGCACAGGAACAGAAGGTCAAAGAAGAGCTCGAGAGTGAGGAATCAGAGGGGGACAGAGACATGGAAGTAAGGGTTAGAGTTGCATCATGTGGAAAGGGAAAAGATGATGAGGCCGAAGGGAGCGGCACTGATGGAGAAACCGCAATAGCAGAAAGACTCTCTATGGGAGATAATGGGCTCGATTTTGTCAATGGGTAGCTTTTGGAGGCGGGACTCCCACTTTTTGGGTTGTAGTCCCGCCTCCATCGACTTGTGGCCAACCCATGCTATTTTCCCTTGATTGACCTTGTTAAGCCCACCCAGCGGGCTCAGCAGGCCAATTAAAGGACACCTGGTTACTGGTGACATCAGCGATTGACATTTCATCTGTCAAGAGCTATTGACAGATGAAAAATCAGCGTTTGACAGCTCTGTGAAGCTGTAAAACACTGACAATCTGTCTTCTAACTTGAGTCCTTCTACGAAGACTCAGTTAGAGAGCCTCTCCAGACCAGAAAGCAGAGGCTGCAGCTTTTGACAGTTCAGCGGCCATTCTGCTTTCTGTGCCTGTGAGCTGAGGGGCTCCCGAGAACTGACGGAAGAAAGCCTGCAGGAGAAAGTAAAGGTGAGTAAAACTTCTTAAAACACTTTACACTTACCTCACACACTTTCCTCTGCACACATACACCCATCACTCAACTGCACAATGGATATCTCAACCCCTCCAACCCCTGCAGACTGACGGTCCTCCTCGCTAACTTGGCGTGGTTCGGAGCCGTCGGACAGCCCACACTTCAGGGCTAAAAATAGGGATTAGGCAAAAAACTGCCTGTTAACTACCTGTTAACAGGCAGTTAATTGGCATTAATCCCCTTCCCGCCTCGGGGGTGGCGGCTCCTAGCACATGTCGGATACCCACCTCCTGGGACATTGGCACGGAGGCCGGTTAGGGGTGGGATGGGTTCCTGCCCCCTGATTCTGCAATTTTCCCACCACTCCCGCCTCCAAACCCACCTCCTCGGGGCTTGGAAAATTGAGCCTGATGTATCTGATGGGGAGCAGGATTATTTATCTGACGGGGAACAGGAACAGAAGGTTACAGAAGAACTCGAGAGTGAGGAATCAGAGGGGGACAGAGACATGAAAGTAAGGGTTGGAGTGGCATTGTGTGGAAAGGGAAAAGTTAGTGAGGGGCAGAGGGAGGGAAAAGGGGCAGCACCTCGGCCCAAACCTAATGCAAGGAAGAGGCTGAAAGAGCAGGGACGTTTCAAACAGGAGGTGAAAAAGAGCTGGGGCAGGATTTTCATTGTGCCGTGGAGTCAGGATTGGAGGCATGGGAGGGGTTAAAATCCCAAACTCAGGGGTCCCGAGCCCTTCCCGCACCCAAACCCGCCTCCATGCCAGTTTCAAAGGAGGCAGGTACCCGCCCCGCACTGGGACCTGCCTACCCGAGGCGGGAAGGGATTAGTGGCAATTAATTGCCTGTTAACAGGTAGTTAACAGGCAGTTTTTAGCCTAATCCCTATTTTTGATGTTGAAGTGTAGGATTCCCGACGGCTCCAAACCACGCCAAGTTAGAGGAGGCAGGCCGTCGGGTTGAAGGACTTGGAGGGGTCGAGATGTCGGTGTTCAGGTGAGTGATGTGTGCATGAGTGCAAAGGTAAGTGTGTTTGGTGTGTCTAAAGTGATTAAATAAGTTTTACATACCTTTTCTTACCTTTTCAGCCTTCCTTCATTTAGGTTCCGGGAGTCCCTCATCTCGCCGGCAGAGAAAGCAGAATGGCTGCAAACTGTCAAACGTGACAGCCTTCAGCTTACTGTGCAGGAGAGATTTCTAATTGAGCCTGTGGAGAAGGACTCAGGTTAGAAGTAAGATTGTCAGTGTTTGACAGCTTCAAAGAGCTGTGAAACACTGATATTTCATCTGTCAAAATCTCTTGACAGATGAAATTTCAGTCTGTGACGTCACCTATTGCCGGGTGGCCCTTAATTGGTCTGCTGAGCCCGCTGGGTGGGCTCAACAAGGTCAATCAAGTTAAAATTGCGTGGATTGGCCGCATCTCAATGGAGGCGGGATAACAACCCCGAAAGTTGTAGTCCCGCCTCCAACCCGACTACCGAGTTAAATTCTTGCCCCTGGAGTCTGCAGGAAAGAGCAACAGCTGCCCAAAAAGTGATAAGGAACATGAGTGGAGGGAAGGGCCAGAGATTAAATGATGGGGAGATTATCAGGCATACTTCCCTTATTAGGAGCCATGATTACATTGGCCTCGATTAATGTGAACGGACTGAGGGGTGAGAAGAAATTGCAACAGTTGTTGCAGTGTTTTAAAGGCACTGGGGGAGAAATTCGATTGTTAGCGCCAGCGATTAGCGCCTAAAGAGGCCGAGAATTGGGGCGTTACCCAATTTTCGGGCGGGCGCAGTGAAACCAGCGCCTCTTGCCATACTGAGTGGGCTTTTAGCGCCGGCGCTAAATCTTAGCGCCCGCTCGCGGGCACAGGCAGATCATGACATCATTTCAGTGTGCAACACCTTTTTGGCACCCCGGACCGGAAATTCAGTGGCGCCCCCCTCTGTTCCAACCGGCGCTAATAAGGACAGCTTCCTGGAACGTTCCCCAGTGGCTCTCGGGCTTAGGGGGGCGCTCTTTAAAGGGGACTGCACTGGTATAAAAGCGGCAGCCATTTTGGGAGCACAATTTATTTGAGATTTATACAGAGTTGCAAAGTTGAACTCTGAGCCATTTCACTAGTGACCCAGCGCTGCCAGAGGACCTTCAGCCTTCATACCATCACCCTGCTGCTGGTGAGCGTTTACACCCTATTTAATTTCTGCTGACCTATTATTATGGGGGCTGCTTTGGAGGGGAACGTCCTGCTGCTCGACCATCTGGAAAGGGCACAGGGACGGAGGGAGAGAGGGCCAGGAATGGCCAGATGAAGGAGGGCCAACAGACGTCGCCACACCAGACCTTACGCTGCTAGGGTATTCAGGCAACAGTTCTCTTACCTCAACATGTCGGAGGAGCAGTGTGTTAGGAGGCTGCGATTCCGAAACGAGATGGTGACTGAGCTGTGCCACCTGCTTCAGGAAGATCTGCAGCCGCAGATAAGGTGCAGGACCTCTCTGTCGGTGGCTGTGAAGATAACAGTGACATTGAAATTCTATGCAACCGGCTCCTTCCAGTCAGCAACTGGGGACATTACCAACATATCCCAGTTTGCGGTGCATAGCTGCATCCAGCAGGTTATAGATGCCCTGTTTAAAAGGCGGCGTCAGTACATATACTTCAATGTAACACCGGAGAAGCAGCGGGAGCACGCAGAGGGCTTCGCGGCAATAGCGGACTTCCCCATGGTGCACGGTGCCATTGACTGCACGCACGTGGCTTTGCGGGCGCCTGTACAGAATCCTGAGGAGTTCCGCAACCGCAAGGGGTTCCACTCCTTGAATGTGCAGCTGGTCTGTGACCACCGGCAGCTGATCCTGGCGGTCAATGCACAGTTCCCAGGCAGCAGCCACGACGCTTTCATCCTGCGCCAGACTTCAGTCGCTGACCTTTTCGAGGCCCCGGCTCACCCAGAAGGCTGGCTTCTCGGCGACAAGGGCTATCCACTGTGCCCATGGCTAATGACCCCGCTCCGTACGCCCAGCACCCCTGCAGAAGAGCACTACAACATCAGCCATCAGGCGACGAGGAACATTGTGGAGCACACAATCGGCGTGGTCAAGCAGCGGTTCCACTGTTTGGACCATTCAGGAGGAGCCTTGCAGTACTCACCAGAGAGAGTCTCCCACTTTGTCGTTGTCTGCTGCATGCTCCATAACCTCGCCACCCTTCACACCCAGCCAATGCCAGCAGACATTGAAGGACCAGCAGAGGAGGAGGAGGAGCAGGAGGAGGAGGAGGAGCAGGAGGAGGAGGAGGAGGAGGAGGAGGAGGAGGAGGAGGACCAAGACGGGAGGGTCCGAGAAACTGGAAGGGCCGTCCATCTGAGGCTGATAAGGAGTCGGTTCTAGGCCCCTCTCATGGACTGCTTGCTGCCATTCGAAGACCAGGAATGGAACCATTCGGATATCCAAAAGCCTATGAAGGCCACAATGATTGTAAATAGCAGACATGGCCAATGACATTAACATTTTTTGTTTATTTTGAAAACTGTGCTTCCTTCCAACATGACAAAGCAGTGGCAACAGAAAGCTTAACTAACAAACTAACACATAAGTGGCTCGCACACCCGGGAGACTATCCAAAACATGTCTCACATTCAGAACAAGTGACTCGCACACCCGGGAGACTATCCAAAACATGATTAACATTCAGAACAACATCCATGGCCTTGATTTCTAGAAATAGGATGTTTCAGCAGCACCTTCTACTCTTTCCCCTTTGATGAATGGGACCCCAGTGGCTGCATGAAGGCTGGGGGACACCTGCTGACTGTCTGAAAGCACAGATGCCCCTGAGGGATGGCCTCGACGGACTCTGGGCTTGGAGGGGCCGGATGCTGACTGCTCCAAATGGGCATGGGCAGTCTGTCCTGCAGGTGATGGCAGCTGCAGTGGAGACGTGCCAGCGTTGGCATCAGGAATGCTGACATCCTGAGAGCGGACACCTGCTCCGTGGTCGGCCGACACACTGGCACTCTGATGGGGCAGCACCGCAGCATGCGGACCAATCGGCTGGTCCACAGATTGCTGGCCTGCTGTGGTGCTGCAAGGGCCCCGGGTAATCCTGCCTGATCCATCGAGGGTGGCAGCAGTCAGTGCTTGTGTGGCCTCAATCTGCCTCTGCATGAGGCCAGCGAGGGACTGCATGGCAGCACTCAGCACTTGCATGGCAGGTGCCAGTGCTTCGGTGAAGCCCTGGACAGTCCTTTCCAGTGATGTCGCGACGCACTGGACAGTCCTTTCCAGTGATGTCGCGATGCCCTGGACAGTCCTTTCCAGCGATGTGCCGACACCCTGGGCAGTCTTTTCCAGGGCTGCCCCGAAGTCTTGCACAATCCTTTCCTGTGCTGCCCCAAAGTCTTGCACACTCCTTGTCAGTGTCTCGATGGATTCAGGCATCCTTGCAACTGCAGCCATCAGCTCAGTGTGCCTGAGTCAAGCCTGGGCACTCAATTCTGCAAGGGAACGCAACTCTTCTGCGCTCTGTGCAGCAGTCATCATGGCCTGATGCGCCCTCCGGGGAGACGGCTCCCGAACTTCCCTACCCCCCTTGCGCTGCTGGAGGCCGCTGGTTCCTGCAACTGGTTCCTCCTCAGAGCCATCCCCCCCGCTCCCTTCCAGGGAAGCACTATCCCCAGTCTGCAGATGGGCTGGCTCACCTGAGGGTGGGACGGATGGTTCGGCTTCCTCCTGCTCGTCTCCTCCGGAGTCAGTGTCCCTGGCAGCTTGAGGGCCCGGCTCCCGAGCTGGTGATGCAGCATCTGAAAGCAGGGAGGTTGAAGAGTGGCTTTAGCGAAAGGACAGGGTGGCAGCAAGGGATGCAAGAGTGCTGCAATGCTCTAACATGGGTCCAGACTGAAAAAGCATGCTGGTGGGGTGAACAAGTGGAAGGAGAGAGTTCAAAAAGGTGATGACCTTACCATCGCTGTGCACAATGGGGTCGGCAGCTCCAGTGGTGACAGGACCACTCATCCGGCCTCCAACAATCTGGTGGACTCTTTCCTCCAGGTCCGTGAGATCCTGCAGCTGAGGAGGGCCCCCTCCAGTACGATTCTGCCCCCTCCAGTTCCTGGCCAGCTTGCCCTGCAGGAGAAAGGACGGGAAGTTCTGAAACATGCTGCCCTGAGTTGTCATCTCATGCCCCCCCATGGTAGATCAGCCCTTACATTATGTCCTGAGTTGAATGTGTGTGTGCGTTCCCAGAAAGGGCAATGGGTGCTGGCTGACAGATGGCCAGTGGGGCATTGCGCACCCTCTGGCCATAAAGTCAGGTGCAGATGGAGGGATGAAGAAGATTGCCAACAAGCCACTCACCCTAACGACCCGAGTGAGATCGTTGAACTTCTTCCTGCATTGCACAGGAGTCCTGGGCGCCACGTTGCTGGAGTTGACTCTTTGACAAACTTCCCTCCAAGCTCTGTGGTACTCGTTCTGATGAGGCCTCCTGCTATTGTCAGGGTGCAGCACTGCTCGCTGGCGCTCCACTGCGTCAACCAAAGCATCCAATGCCCTTTCGGAAAACCGCTCCGCTCTCTGCCTCACCCTCTCCATCTGGTCAAAGTTTGTAACGCCTCAGATTGCACAGCGCCGATTTTGAGGCCTACAGGGCGATGAGTCTGGCTGGTGAACCTAAATGACCCGCCCCTTTAAGAGCTGGCTGGCGCCAGCATGTCTCGTGGTCATCGATTATTGACAGCACCTGCGCTGCGCCCGTCCGCCCAGATATTGAGTAGAGCCGCCAGGTTAGAGCCTTAGGAGTCCCGTGCAGCGCCTGATTTAACGCCGCAATCACCTTCAGGGGCGCAGAAAGCCAATATCGCTGGAGGTGGCGATAAGTTGCGCCTGGCGATAAAATTTGCGCATCGCCAATTCTAGCACCTCGAGCGGGGCTATACCCAATTTCTCTCCCACTGACTTCTTGTGTCTGCAAGAAACCTTTTGGGATGAGGATATCCTAGAAAGAGTTCGGAAGGTTTGGAAGGGAGAGACGTTTGCAAGTTGTTCAAACAATAACCGTAGATGGGTGGCTGTTTAGGTGAGAACGTTGCCTTGGTGGATAAGGACACTGAGGGGAGATTTTTACAGCTAAGGGTAAAAATGGAGGAATTTAATTGCGATCTCTTTAATATCTATGCACCGAATGACCATTGCAAGCGGCGCGAGTTTTTTCTGTGGTTATTCACTGAAGTGGCTGTAAGTTCCAGGGTTCTCAAAATTCCCGCACTCCCCAAATTATGGATCAAGGGACCCTGTTTGGACATATTATTAAAAACAGGGTACCCAAAATGGCTTCTGTAACCTCGTGACCAAAACTGACAGGATTTTAAAGCAAGGCTCTGCAGACAAGCAGGCCTGGAGACGAAACTTAAAATGCATGGGCCTCTGTGAGGCCAGACAAAGCAAACACAGAATATGCATTCCATTCGCCTTGAAACAGATCAGGTTAGAATAGGCCTCATCAAGGCCATCAGGTTTCTGCATATTTTAATGGGTAACAGCTCACAGTAGCCATCAAGTCAGGATGGGGACAATTACCCGGCAATGTGGAAAATTGCCCAAGCATGTCCTGTCTACAAAAAGCAGGACAAATCCGACCCGGTCAATTACCGTCCCATCAGTCTACTCTCAATCATCAGCAAAGTGATGGAAGGTGTCGTCGACAGTGCTATCAAGCGGCACTTACTCAGCAATAACCTGCTAACTGATGCCCAGTTTGGGTTCCGCCAGGGCCACTCAGCTCCTGACCTCATTACAGCCTTGGTCCAAACATGGACAAAAGAGCTGAACTCAAGAGGTGAGGTGAGAGTGACTGCCCTTGACATCAAGGCAGCATTCGATCGAGTGTGGCATCAAGGAGCCCTAGCAAAACTGAAGTCAATGGGAATCAAGGGGAAAACTCTCCATTGATTGGAATCATACCTAGCACAAAGGAAGTTGGCTGTGGTTGTTGGAGGTCATTCATCTCAATCACATGACATCACTGCAGGAGTTCCTCAGGGCAGTGTCCTAGGCCCAACCAGATTCAGCTGTTTCATCAATGACCTTTCCTCCATCATAAGGTCAGAAGTGGGGATGTTCGCTGATGATTGCACACTGTTCAGCACCATTCGAGACTCGTCAGATACTGACACAGTCCATGTCCATATGCAGCAAGACCTGGACAACATTCAGACATGGGCTGACAAGTGGCAAGTAACATTCGCACCACACAAGTGCCAGGCAATGACCATCTCCAACAAGCGAGAATCTAACCAATTCCCCTTGACATTCAATGGCATTACCATCGCTGAATCCCCCACTATCAACATCCTGGGGGTTACCATTGATCAGAAACTGAACTGGACCAGCCATATAAATACTGTGGCTACAAGAGCAGGCCAGAGGCTGGGAATTCTGCGGCGAGTGTCTCACCTCCTGACTCCCCAAAGCCTTTCCACCATCTACAAGGCACAAGTCAGGAGTGTGATGGAATACTCTCCACTTGCCTGGATGAGTGCAGCTCCAACAACACTCAAGAAGCTCGACACCATTCAGGATAAAGCAGCCCGCTTGATTGGCACTCCATCCACCACCTTCAACATTCATTTCTTCCACCACCGGCGCACTGTGGCTGCAATGTGTACCATCTACAAGATGCACTGCAGCAACTCGCCAAAGCTCCTTCAACAGCACCTTCCAAACCCGCGACCTCTACCACTTAGAAGGACAAGGGCAGCAGACGCATGGGAACATCACCACCTACAAGTTCCCCTCCAAGCCACACACCACCCTGACTTGGACCTGTATCACCGTTCCTTCACTGTCGCTGGGCCAAAATCCTGGATTTCCCTTCCTAACAGCATTGTGGGTGTAAGTACACCATATGGACTGCAGCAGTTCAAGAAGGTGGCTCACCACCATCTTCTCAAGGGCAATTAGGGATGGGCACTAAATGCAGGCCTAGCCAGCGACGCCCACATCCCATCAATGAATAAAAAAAAAGTCTTATCCATGACAAGCAACCAGGACATCGGGGCCATTAGACCCGGAGACAACCACTCCAAAAGTCATTAAAGTAGATGGTTGTAATCATTTAAACAAGCCCGCCAAAAGTTAAACAATGGACTGACCTGATTTGGCACATTTGAAGAAAGGGTATAATTGTAGGCCCTTCAGTAGCAATCGCTTCTCTTGCTCTGGCCTCTCATCGTTTGGCTTTTGGCCTGCCACTGCTCGTTCTCGTGCCCTGGCCTCGTG
The DNA here is from genome assembly GCF_052327205.1 of Somniosus microcephalus. Taxonomy (NCBI): domain Eukaryota; kingdom Metazoa; phylum Chordata; class Chondrichthyes; order Squaliformes; family Somniosidae; genus Somniosus; species Somniosus microcephalus. The sequence goes on from NC_140994.1 coordinate 68,289,631, forward strand.
GCAGGCTCTCTTCTCGCTCCCCGCACCACTCAACTACCAAGGACGCCCATTACACCGGGGCCAAGCACGGGAAGAGAACGAAACCCGAGTTCAAAATCACACAGGACACACAGGCCACAAATGGGCAGACGAGACGAGATGAGACGAAGAAGAAGGTAAACTGGTAAAAGCAGAGAAGGGCAGCGAAAGACGCATTAGGAAAAACACCTAGTTATAAGCTGTCATTTACATCTTGTTGAACACTGCGAATAGATTGGCATCCAAGAATAAAATAGCATTCAAAGCATGAGTAGGAAAATCTAGGCGATAAAGACCACCAACCGACCCCGACCTTAACATTACCGCCGACAACCGCCCGAGGGAGAAGAAGAAAACCCATCGCGACGAGACGATGATGGTAGCTGAGGAAAAGGAGGGTGCTCCGCATCAACAACTTCAGCGCTGCGCCCTGAGACCACGTGGTGATGGGGTACCCCAAAGGACAGCGGGAGCGGACCTTAAAACTCACAATCGTTTAAGCAACAGGTTTTGGATTGGTGAGCATGAATTCCTGGCCCCTCATAGCTTAATCTAGTTAGGTAGAGGAGGTGGGATTAAGTATAAGGGGATTGTTAATGTAATTGTTTTCCCTTGATGTGCCGTGTGTTCCCCATTCCCATATAAGTGTAATTGTTTATGCCTGTATTTTCATACCAGTAATTTTCATAAGATTGTTGTATTCTGCTTTTAATAAAATCTTGGTTTTCTTACACCAAACCACTTGTCTGCTCGATTTTCTGTATCGCCGCCTGTACCTAAGTCTGGTGTCTAGAACCCAGGGGTGTGGGAGCGATTCGAACCGCTCAAAGCAACAGTCAGAGGTGAAGCTGACTGGGCGCACACGCCACCCCCTACAGGGCAGAGGTAGAAAACCTTTTTATAGTGGGGGATTTTAATGTATTTTTTATTTCTGATGGACATATCAACCCAGATGACCTTTAAGGATGATAACTCCAGAGGGATGATTGTAAAAGTGATGTCAAATTTAAATTTGAGAGACTTATGGATGGATCGGAACCCCATAAAAAGGGAGTTCTCCAGAACAGGTTGTGTGGGTGATGTTTTAAAACAGAGCCGAATAGATTTTGTGTTAATGCGGGAAGGGTTAAGTTCTGATATGATGGAGATTTATTAAATAAAAGTATTTTTTAGTGACTACTCGGCTTTGACTCTTAGAATTAGGAACAGCAGAGTTACGATCGGTCCAGGGGTGTGGATTTTACACAACCAATACCTGAAAGAAATTGCTTATAAAGAAGGGTTTTAAATATAATAAAGAATGCTCGGAAGGAACTTTTGTTCTTGAAAGAAAGAAGAGTTTGGTGGGACAATTTCAAATATGAGGTAAAAGTTTTTGCGGTACGTTATGGGAAAGGGAGAGCAGCAGCTAACCGGCTTCGTGAAGAGAATATAAACAAAAGGTTTACGGACGTCTGTAAAGCAGTTGAAGGAGGGGATAAGGTTGCTGGGACTAAGTTCCGGGTTTTAAAGGAAGAGCGGGAATTATTGCAAGCTGGAAAATGCAAGGGTCCATTCTCCGTGCTAAGGCTAAAGATGCATTGGAGGGCGAAAGATGCACTAGATATTTTCTAGAGCAAGAGAAGTTGCGACAGAGATTATCATTAATTGGAGAGTTGAAGGTTGGGGAGAAGATCATTAATGAAAGTGGGGAGATTGTAGAGGCGGCTAGCTGCTTTTATCAAGTTATATAAAAAAGAAGAGATTTCCAATTTGACGATGGAGAAGGTTAGTGCTTTTATTGAAGAGGGTTTAAAGGAGTATGAGAGAAGCATGTGTGACAAAGAAGTAGGATTAGCAGAAATAAAAGTAGCAATAAGTGGAATGAAGGGGTGGGAGGGGGGGGGGGGCAGTGGGAAAGCCCAGGGTCCGATGGACTAAGTGCAGAATTTTAAAAAGAATTTTTTGAGATTTTGGGCTCGATTTTGCCAGGCCCGAGGAGGCGAGATTGGAGGCGTGTGAGTTGCTAAAATCGCAAAAAAAATGGCGGGCGGGCCCCATCCCGCCTCCGAGCAATTTTCCCACATGCGAGTTTTCTGACCCCGTTGCCATCCCGCCTCCAAGAGGCAGGATAGGCCCTTAAGGCCCTTAACAACCACTTAATTGCCCCTATAATCCCATTTTGAGAGGCCTTTCCTATTTTAACCCTTTTCCCATGTTCTGCACGCCTCCTCTGGAACATGCCAGTGAATGCTGGCGGCTTCACAAGTGGACTGCTTACTAACAGCTGCAGCTCCACTATTATAAAGGAGTTTTCACCAATCATCATTTGCAGGTGGCAGAACTTTGTTGTCTCATGTCTGGGGAACTTTTGGCAGGCATACTCATTGTTATGGAAGTTTGGAGCCTGACACCAATCTCCAGTGTGACCTCCTGGGAAACCCCTCTCCCCACCTTGACTGAGTGCTTCCTCAACTGAGGGATTTACCAAAAGAATGAGAACTATTCATTTCCTTTCCTCCTGGACATCAGATTCGGATGAAGACCAGCCGCGGCAGCAGCAGAACCCTGACCAACAGCAGCACCAACTGCAGGAGCAACAGCAGGAGCTCCAAGCTGCTGCTCACCCACCTGAAGCTGCACAGGCCAGAGGGCCTGCATGGAAGCACGTCGGTGCAGGAGATACCCCCAAAACAGGGTCTACAGACAGAGGATCAGCTACCTCAACATGGCTGAGCAGCAGTGCCAAAGGAGGCTCAGACTTTCGCGAGAGGCAGTGGGTGACATCTGCGCAATGCTGCAGTAAGACCTGGAGCCCAGAGGAGCAGGTGGGCACCCCTTACCAGTGGCCGTCAAAGTCACCACCGCACTCAACATTTTAGATTCAGGCTCATTCCAGGGATCAGCAGCAGACATCAGCGGCCTCTCCCAGGCGGCCGCACACACTTGCATCACGCAGGTAACCGATGTCCTTTTTGTCATCGCGCACAATCACATCAATTTCTCCAAGGATCAAGCAAGTATAACTGCGCGTGCAGTTGGGTTTGACAATCTGGCAGGCTTTCCAAGGGTGCAGGGAGTTGTTGACTGCACACATGTGGCCCTAAAGGCACCCCATCACAATCCAGGTATTTTTGTCAACCTCAAGGGATTTCACTCCTTCAACGTACAGCTGGTGTGTGATCACAAGAAGGAAATTTTGCATGTTTGTGCCAAGTATCCTGGCAGTTGCCGTGACTCCTTTATCCTGCACCAGTCTAGTGTGCCTCCGCTCTTCAGTCCGCCAGACCACCTTTGCGGATGGCTACTTGGAGACAAGGGCTATCCCCTGAATACATGGCTAATGATGCCATTGAAGAGCCCTTCCAATGAAACAGAGGAGCGCTACAACTCCAGCCGCATGTCCACCAGATCCATTATTGAGCAAACCATCAGCTTGCTGAAGATGCGCTTCAGATGCCTTGATAGATCAGGTGGAGCCCTGCAGTACTCAGCAGCCAAGGTCTCCAGAATGGTCGTGGTTTGCTGTGCACTTCATAGCATGGCACAGCATCGTGGCTTGCAGATGCCTGAGGAACAAGTGGCTCATCACTTAGCCTCCTCAGATGAGGAGGAGGAGGAGGAGAGCGACAACGAATAACTTGCAGAGGCGCATCAACCAGCGGCAGCAGCATGCTGCCCGGGATGCAAGGCACGCACTCATCTTGGCCAGATTTGCTTAGCCTGCACAATCAAGCACTTTTGCCTCGCACCTTCTTATCAGACCCCCGACAATGGCCAGGAACCTGCGGATTCCTATCACTCTGACCACCATACTGACAATTGCAAGTAATCCTAAGCCCTCAATGTGGAAGTCCCATTAGCAACATGACACAGGCCACAACTGCAACAGTTTGCCATCAGAATTGTTAATGGCAATAAGCATCTGATGGTTTTTCAACATTGAATATAACATTACACCCAAATGACTACACTTCTGACGACTTGTGCATTATCTTCCTCTTACGCGTGCTCCTACGTGTTGCTTCCCCTGTGGTTTTAGCAGATGTGAAGGCCTCTTGCTCACATTCCTGCTGCTCCTGTCTCGACATCTTTGGCGGGCATCCTCTGGGGTTGTGAACCTGTGAGGGCTCGGCAACAGTCTGCTGCTCCTGCGGCTGCGCAGGGGTTGAGATGCCGATCTCAGTTGGGTGGGGACTCTGGTGCAGCTCTGACCGAGGGCTTTGCAGTGGCATGGTCGTATGAGCGCCTGGAGAGGAGCCCCCACTTCCTTGCTGTCTGCCACCAACATCCCTCTCATGGGTCAGCCCCACTTCAGAGCTAGCAAGTGGCTTGACAGCACCTTGCTGCACTTCAGGGGGGCCATGAGGACCCGTTTCTGTACTGGAAGTCCTACTCCTGAGGACTTGCATGAATGTCTGGTTTGTATGCTCAATAGCTGACCATCGCTCCTCAAGAGATGTCAGCCTATTGTGAACAATGACCATGTTTTCACGACCCTGGCGACTAAGCTCCTCCATGGCCGTAGCCATCCTCTCCTCTACGGTAGCCATCCTTTCCACGGAGGTTGCCATTCTTTCTGTGGTGATGCGTTCATGCGCCAACGCCTCCACAAAGTCTCTGCTCATGTTAGCGATGGACTCCTCCATTTGCTCCACACTCGTAGCGACCTTGGAGACAAAACCTGCCAGAGACTCCTGCACCTGTTCCTGGAGTTCCAGCACTGCTATCCTTCTGGATGGACCTGGAGGCACAGGGTCGACATGCAGCGGAGCTGAGCTGGAAGCGTCCTGTGCCCTCCGACGAGGACTCTCCACTGCTGTCCCTGTCTCCACCATCTGCTGATGCTCACTTGTGAGCTGTGATACACCAGGTGACAACTCTACTCTATGTCCCGAAGAACACTGACGTTGGTGCGCCTAGCCTGCCAATGGATTTGCAGGATCTTGCGGAGGCAGCATTGGTGGTACCTCTCCAGTGCTTTGAGGTGCCTGCTGTACATGGTCCATGTCTCTGAGGCATACAGCAGGGCAGGTATCACTGCTGCCCTGTAGACCATGAGCTTAGTGCCGGGTTTGAGGTCCTGGTCTTCAAACACTCTCTTCCTCAGGCGACCGAAGGCTGCACTGGCACACTGAAGGCGGTGTTGGACATCGTCGTCAACGTCTGCCCTTGTTGACAGTAGGCTCCTGAGGTATGGAAAGTGGTCCACGTTGTCCAAGGCCTTGTCGTGGATTTTGATCATTGGGGGGCAGCACTGTGTGGCGGGGCAGGTTGGTAGAGGACCTTTGTCTTACGGATGTTTAGTGTAAGGCCCATGCTCTCGTATGCTTCGGTGAAGGTGTTTACGATGGTTTGGAGTTCGACCTCCTTGAAAAAGTGTAACATCCCCACCGACACCTGGGAATCCCTGGCCCAAGACCGCACAAAGTGGAGGAGAAACATCCGGGAAGGCGCCAAACACCTCGAGTCTCTTTGCCGGGAGCAAGCGGAAGCCAAGCGCAGGCAGCGCAAGGAGCGCACGTCAACCCAAGCACCCCACCCACCCGTCCCCTCAACCATCGTATGCCCCACCTGTGACAGAGACTGTAGGTCCCGCATTGGACTCATCAGTCACCTGCGAACTCATTTTTAATGTGGAAGCAAGTCATCCTCGGCTCCGAGGGACTGCCTAAGAAGAAGAAGATGTCCCGAAGGTCCCACCGAGGTGTGAGTGCCTGCGCTGGTGATGTGTGTGCTTAATTCTGCTGATGCAGCTTTTTCTGAGGAGTCTGGAAGCTCAGGCTCTTCCTGCTGGACTGTGGGGATGGGGGCTGTCGATGGTCCTGTGGGGGAGTAAAGGAAAGAGTTAGAGATGTGAGGTCAAGGTTACATGCACATTGAATAGTGCAGATGATCATAAGTCAATCTGTTAGAGCATCAGATTCATTATCAGTGACTCATGCAATGTCAATGAGAGAGATGCCAAACTATTCTGTCACCAGCTTGCTGTGATGCGCCTGCCTGTCCATCCCCTACTTGGGAATCCTCCTTGATCCCCGCAATTTCTAGGGCTGCCTCCTCCGAGGTGGTGAGCTGGGCTACTGCGGGTGGCCCTCCTCCTGTCCTTGCTCTTTCCCTCTTATTGTGGGCTCTCTTTTCCTGCAATGAAGGACACAAGTGGAGTTTGAGTGAAAATGAAGGAGTGAGTGTAGAGATTCCATAGCATAGATGCTTAGAAGGAGACAAAGGGCCCTCCCTGTGAGTTGTAAGTTGTCATTGCATCACAGTGATAGAGAGTGTGAGGGCTGCATGGTGGAATATTTAAGTGAATGTGACCATAGAGAGAGAGGAAATGGGTAAGGGGGCAGGGATGTAACTGTCAACTGGGATGTGGAGGAAGAGGTTGGCAAAGCAGAGTGCTGGTGAGGAGAGGCGATGGGGATCAGATTGAGGGTGAAGGGAAAGTCATACTCACTTTTCCAGTGCGCAGAAGTTCATGAAACCTCTTCCTGCACTGCAGCCAGGTTCTGCGGAACATAGAGATGGCATTGACCTCCCTGGCCACTTGCAGCCACACAGCTTTAGTTTGTTGTGGTGGCTTTTTTCTCCCTGAGGAAGGGAAGAGCACCTCCTTATTAGATCTTGCTCCCTCCACCAGAACTTGGAGGGAGGGCACATCAAATCGAGGTGCACACTTTTGCTTCCTGGTGGGCATGGTCGGTAAATTAAGTCTTTCATACAATGTCCAAAACGTTTCCAGTCTCCAGAAGAAGCAAGGCTGCTTGCAGGCCTTAAATCCAGCAGCACTGATGATGTCATCGGATGCGACTTTCAGGATGGAAAGACTAATTGGGCCAGGGGTTCCCACACACTGGAAATCAATTGCCCAATTAGGGAAAATCGCTCTTTTTCCCCACATCATACTGGAGTTGGGTTCAGGACTCTAAAAACACCTGACACACCCCAGCCCGCCCAAACTGGCAAATTTGAGCCCTTTAAGTCCATTGCTCTTAGAGGTTTTCAGGAGGTTAAAACTGAGGGAAGCCTGGCCCCATCTATGAGGAGAGGTGTCAAAAGCTTAGCTTATATAAAAATAAAGGGGATAGAAGGGATCTGAAGAATTGGAGGCCCATCACATTATTAAATGTGGATTATAAGATCTTGGCGAGGGTTATGGCAAATCGTATGAAGGAGGTGTTGCTGTCGATAGTTTTGCCCTCTCAGTCCTATGGAGTCATAGGCTGGGATGTTGCAGACTCTGTGGTCTCAATCCGAGATGTGATAGAGCTCATGGAAGAGAGTGGGAGGGAGGCTTATGTATTAAAGATAGATCAAGAGAAAGCCTTTGATAGGGTTTTTATTGATGGTTTTGGAAGCATTTGGTTTCGGGGAAAATTTCATTGAGTGGATAAGGATTTTTTATTCAAACAAGCTGCGTTAAATGTAATGGTTTTTTATCCAAGTATTTTCTGACACAGAGGTCAGTGAGACAGGGTTGTCCCCTGTCCCCATTATTGTACACATTGGTAGCAGAACCATTCGGGTACATGATGCGAAAGAAACAAAGTGTAGTTGGGATTGCGGTTTCCAGCTGGTGTTGCTGATACACCAATATGCAGATGACACAACCTTAACATTGAGAAATGGGGAGTCAGTGAGGAATATTGTAGAGCTTCATGTAAGCTTTTTATTTCGACTGGCATTAAATTGACAGCAAGACCAAATCTTTTGAAACAATTTGGTATAAGTTTATTAAACACACAAACTCATGCAAGCTTATTAAACACACACAATCATGCACATCAAAACAATAGTCTACTGGTATTTATGGACTCTACTCGATTACAACACGTAAGGTAATGAGTTAGATTTACACAGTCTGGTACTTCCCTGAGTTAAGCAATGCATGCGACCTTTTTCCTTGCTTATTGGTCTGGTCTGTAGAGGGAGGGCTTCTTGTTTTTGAGAGAGAGAGAGCCTTCCTTTGGGTTCCTTGATTTATATCCTTTTAAGTCCATTGTCTCTACTCTAAGTTGCTAAGTCTTAGATTCATGGCAGTTCTTGATTGGCTTTCCTTTGGACATGTGTCTGTCTGCAGTGGCTGGTGCCATTTCTTGATTAAGTTAATTGTTTGTTGACACCTTTTATTTGCTCTTGAGTTTCAATGGTGAGTTTTTATGGTGTCTCTGTGGGGGATTATTCTGTTTTGCAGGTTTCCTTTGTTAAGTTTCGTGCCGTTGCCTTTCCCATGATGTTGCCATACGCATCAAATTTATCTTTATTACATACATCTTATATTAATAGCCTCGAGTCCATCACACATACAAAACATATATTTTTATTCTTACATTCAGGAGCCAGAGTGAGTTATAGTAAGTCCCAATGCCTGATTGCAGGAAGGGATAGAGGGGAATGGTTTGAGGAAAATCCCTTTAAGGTGGTGGAAGTTCTGGGGGTGCATATGGGGTGCAAGAAAGACAGGGCTGAAGTGGATCGATTAAATTGGGAACCAAAGGTTATGAAAATTAAAAGCATTTTGGGAAGATAGAAAAGAAGGTGGTTGAAAGTGCAAGGAAGCGTGACAGTGGTGTCCGTTCTCCTGCTATCTAAGCTATGGTACTTATTGATGGTGGAGGATATTCCTGAGTGGGCAGGAAAGTCCATCCAAGAGGCTTGTGTGAGGTTTTTATGGGAAGGGAAACCAGCCTTGGTTGCTTACAATGTCATCACTGGACAGAGAAATCAGGGAGGACTCAATTTCCCAGATACTGATTTGAAGAAAAAATCCTTTAGAATCAAATGGGTGAAGAGATTTGTTCAGAAGTCAAATACAAGTTTTTGGAAGAGTTGTTTTGAGCATTTTTAAAATGAAGTGGGAGAAGAGGGCAGGGGATATTGTATATGCAATACAATAATGGCCCAGAAATTCGGGTCTCCACGGGTGAGTACGCACGGGGTACTCACCCGTAGGCCCAATGGAAGTGTCGGTTTTGTGCATGCACTGCGCATGCGCGGGAAACCGGCACTTCCGTTCCCCTGACAGAAGGGGTTGAGAGGTGGAATACGTGCGCCAGAGAGGCGGCGCATGTGCATCGAACTTACATTTTTTTCCCAGGTTTTTCTGGGAGGGTAAGTCTCCAGCAGTTACACTTTAAAAAAGCAGGCGCAAGGCCTGCTTTTAACAAGGTAAGTGGTGAATTAATTAAAATTAAAACATTTTTTCCACAGGTTTATTATTTTTAAATACTTTAAAGAAAGGTAAGTTTATTGTTAGCCCCGTTAGAAAATGTAATTAATTTTTTCAAAAATTTAAATTATTGTTTAAAATAGTTATTTCATGTAATTTATAGTTATTTTAAAAATGTGAGTTTTTAAAAATGTATTTGAAGTTCTAGTGATGTTTTGGGGCTTATAGTATTTATAGGTTTGACAGCTCTTCCTGTCAAACTTATGAATGAAGCAGTCCCTGCTACCATTGGCTCTCCATGGCCCACGTGATCCCAGGGGACACTTCAAACTAACTGCGCCCCTGGGATATGCAAGCACTACATGCCGGCAGTTGGAGCAGGCCCAGGATCGGAATCCCACGCTGGCCCACAGCTAGGTAAGTGCAGGTCGGAGGCTTGCACCCGCGGGAAGCCCCCGACCCGAATTTCTGGGCCAATATGTTTTTGAAATCGATTAAACCTCTCCCTCGGTTTTATAAGGGGGTTGTAGAGACTTGGGCCCAATTTTTAAAAAGTGTGCAGTTTATGCCTAAGGGTGCTGAGGAATTTTTAGAACAGCCCTTATTTTTGAACAGGTGGGTCAACATTGAAGGAGAGGTATTATTTAATCAAGCTTTTATAAAAGCTGGTATTATATGTGTGAAAGATGTATTATACGAAGTAATTCCAGTTTGGTTGCCGGAAGCGATAGTGAGGGACATGGTGTGGGAGGAGGATCAGGAAGTAGAGGAAAAAGCAATAGGAATCATGTATGAGAAGATTGTGAGGGCAATGCCACAGGATTGGATGGAAGAAATAAATGCGGAAATCTCCAAAGGAAGTAAAATGCGTCCCGCTTTTCCAAGCTTTCTGCTGGAGAAAGGGGGAGAGTTGGTCCAATTTGACAACTGCAATACTCGAGATTTCTACGAGATATTTAGAGAATGGAGATTCAAGACACCTGCTGGTCAGAAGTTTTGGCAGAGTATATACCCACAGCTGGACTTCAACAGGATTTGGAAGGGAGTGTGGGCGAATTTTAAATGTCCAGAGTGGATTGAACTGGATTTCAAATTGGCTTATAACCGGATTTTTACCATGACGGTCTTGTGTAAGGTTGGGCGAGTGGAGGGGGCAACTTGCCCAATATGTGGGACATGGGATGAGACTCTGTCCCATTTACTGGTGTTATGTCCGTAGTTAAATGACTTTAAGTACTATCTTAGACGGTTATGTGAGGAATTTTTTGCTGGGTGGGGACCGAAGAGTGAGAATGGGAATCCCGTGGGACTCAATTTTGAGATGGGGATTGCAGGAGAGTCTGCCCGAGTCTAGCGGAGCGGCAATTAATTTAATGTTCAGTTTAGCTAGATTCGTGATTGTGCAAAGAAGGAATGCTCTGGTTTTTAAGGGGAGGAGAATCAATCTAAAAGAGTATTTTAAATATTAGCTAAAAGATAATTATAAGGCTCTGTGGATGTTTTATTCAGAAAGGAATTTAAAGATAGTATTTTATGATGAATTTTTAAAGTACAATCGATTAATATATGTTGCGGGAGACAAATTAAACTTCAGGTTTTGATGTTAATATCTGGTGGAGGAATGGCTGTGCAGAGCGGCAGAATGAATTTGAATGATCCAATGGAATGATCACGATGTTGTAAATATTCTTAATGTTCAATAAATTATATAATATAAAAAAAGTTGATTGCACACTCACCTCTGAGTCAAGAAGGTTGTGGGTTCAAGACCCACTCCATGGGATTTGAGCACATAAAGCTAGGCTGACCGTGCAGTGCTGAGTGAGGGCTGCGCTGTCGAAGGTGCCGTCTTTCAGATGAGGCGTTAAGCCGAGGCCCCGTCTGCTCTGTCAGTTGGACCTAAAAGATCCCATAGCAATATTTTGAAGAAGAGTAGGGGAGTTATCCCCGGTGTTCTGGCCATTTATCCCTCAACCAACATAACAAAAACACATTATCTGGTCTTGTAAAATGCTTTGAGATGTCCGGTGGTCATGAAAGGCGCGATATAAATGCAAGTCTTTCTTTTTGCTTTTACAGTAAATGTCCGAAGATGATCCATCGATGAGGAAGAATGGATACTCAGCAATAGTAAAGGAAAGGTGAAAGGTTAAAGGGGAAGAATCTTAGCAGGTTTTGACGGTGGGGCGAGAAGGAGCAAGGTACAGGGGTTTAAGGGGAAGTGTTCCACACAGCAAGGCCAATGAGGCTATTTTCCATCTCTCAGAATCTCCTGCTTAACGCTGCTCATAAACAAAGTTTGTGAGAGCCACAAATTACTTTAAAATATTTAAACAGAGCAAAGGTGCAATTTCCCAGCTTTTTCAGTTGGCTCTCCCCTGGATCATGTTATTTGCTTTGTGAGCCAATTTGGAGCGGTCCTCAGGAAAGGAACTTTCCGAAAAACTCGCTGCTCCTTTAATGACTCCATTATGGAGCCTTAATAAAACAGTGCCTTTTTAGGCATCTTCTGGTTTCCAGTTTTAAAGTGCATATTTAGTACTGGGTTGTTTTCCTTTTTTAGTGTATGTATTGTTCATTGTATTCAGGTGGTGGGAATTAATTGGGGAATCTTTTTTTCTCTCATATAGGCCGGAATTCTGTGGAGGAAGGCGGGCTGGGGTTGGTGGGGGGGCTCTGAGGTGGTCGGGAAACCCGGGAGGCCAGATTGAGAGGCTGGCTGGCTGGCTGCAGGCGGGTAGGCCCTAAACTGCACAGAGGGGGAACGGAGGACTCAAGTAGGGGCTGGGCATTTATATGGATAGGGGTGTGGGGGGGAAAAAGAGGATCAGGGGTCGGGCGTGTAACGTATATACCTTTAAGAGGGGAACTCTCTTTTACAGCTCATGTATACTGCAGTACCGGCAGTGACCACACCTGTATACAGCACTGAGAAGTAATCTGTACAGATCAGTTCCACTGTGGGCCACGTTGAGTAAACACCTGTTATACTGTTCTCCTGCAGTCTGTGTCTTATTATACACAGACACAACATTGGCGACGAGGCAAGTTCGAACCTACCTGCAACTCTGCATCAACTCCCGGGGATTCGTTCCTGGAGATCAGTGGATTGGAGGTCAAGGCCAGAGACTCGGGCGTCGACCACAGGCAACCGCCAGTCATCCAGCAGAGACTCGAGAATTGCGGGGGAGGCTGTCGAGAGCCAGGCTTGGCTTTCCAGTCGAGGTGGTCCAGCGAAACGGGCTGGCAACAGGTAGTGCGCAGACCCTTCCCGGACAACGGCGGGTTAGAGCCCGACCGAGCGGCACAGCAAAGGGCCGAGCAGTGTCGACGGGGGAGAGAGAGAGAGGGCAGAGCACACAGGGCGCAGCCGGTGTTCAGGGGCTGAGCAGCGTCGAAGAGAGGGAGAGAGAGACGCGCAGAAACCCGCGAGGCGCCGCCATTGCCACGAGGACCGCCGAGAGCGGCGTTGACAGCAGCACAGGAGAAGCGCGCGAAACATACAGGGCGCCGCCATTGCCGCGAGAACCGCCGGGAGTGGCGTTGGCAGCAGTGGGGGAGGAAGGAAAGTGCGGGAGATGCCATTTTAAGCCATTGGGAGATGCCATTTTAAACCACACCCAAAATGACGAAGAGTGGCAGTATCACCGCATTTGACAATGAAGTCGAAGATTGGACTACATAGATCGAACGAATAGAGGTGCACTGCAAGGCAAATGAGGTGTCAGATGACAGGAAAGCGTCGGTATTGTTAAATTTAATGGGCGCAAAGATGTATGGTTTATTACGAAATCTAGTAACCCCAACGAAGCCAATGGAAAAGAGTTTTGAAGGCATAGTAACGATACTACAGGAACATTTAAACCCCACACCGCTGCTGATAGCAGAAAGATTCAAGTTTCAGAAACGGAACCAGCATAAGAATGAAAGCAATGCTGATTATTTAACAGAACTGCGCAAACTATCGAAACACTGCCAGTTTGGAGCGGGACTGGCAGATACCTTAAGGGACAAGTTTGTGTGTGGGCTTCAAAGTGAAGGAACGCAGAAACGGCTTTTATCTGATAAGGACCTTACTCTGGAAAAGGTTTTCAGCATTGCGGTATCATATGAAGCAGCAGCACGGGGCGCTGCAGAGATACAACAGAGACTGCAAGAATATGGCACAAACGAAATGTCACATGGAACAGAGAAGTGCTATCGCTGCGGCAGAACAACACACGACCAGAATGATTGCTGGTTCAAAGACAAAGTGTGCAGACAGTGTGGAAAAGTAGGACACATAGCACGAGTCTGCAGGTCGGGAAAGAAAACCAGCAATAAGAAACCTACCAAAGAAAAGTACAAGAATGTACATAAGATGACGGAGAATAGTTCAGATGAACAAAAGAGTGATAACGACTCCAAAAGCAGGGAACTGAGTTGTCTGAAACTACATAATGTGATCACAACGGAGGATCACCGAACCATTTGGGTCACTCTCAAGATAGCAGGAGTCCAGGTAAAGATGGAATTGGACTCAGGATCAGCCCTAACAGTCATAAACTGATGGGACTACGAGCGGCTATTCTCACACATACCCTTGAGAGGCACAAAAATTATTTTGAAGACGTACATGGGGCAAAAAGTCTACCCCAAAGGAAAAATAAGGGTGACCGTTATATATAACGGTAAGGAAACACCAAAACTAGACCTGTATGTATTGCAAGATGGAGGACCACCATTACTGGGACGTGAATGGATCCGGAAAATACAGGCACTGACTGTGCCTGACAAAAAGGATGACGACGTCACGCCTGGGCGACTGTCAAAGATCCTAACTGACGTGAAAGAAGTGTTCCAGCAAGGACTCGGAACACTAAAAGGCATGACAGCGACGATTAAAATTGAAGAAAACGCAAGCCCAAAATTTTTTAAGGCCAGACCGGTACCTTATGCGATCCGCCCAGCCGTCGAAGCAGAGCTGCAGAGTCTGGAACGTTCAGGTGTACTGTCCAAGGTAGACTGGAGCGAGTGGGCTACACCCATCGTCCCTGTGATGAAAAAGTCATTGAGCAGCACGCCTGGGGAACCAAGGAAGTTTCGCATCTGTGGGGACTTTAAGGTAACAGTGAACCCGGTCCTTCACACCGTACAATATCCACTTCCGCGGATTGAAGATATTTTCGCCTCGCTATCTGGAGGGAAACGCTTCACTAAGATTGATCTGAGCCAGGCGTATCTGCAAATGGAGGTAGAAGAAGCATCAAAAAAATACCTCACAATTAACGCCCATAAAGGTCTCTACCAATACAACCGGCTGGTATTCGGGGTAGCATCAGCTCCGGCTATTTGGCAGAGGGCAATGGAACAAGTCCTGCAAGGGATCCCAGGGACCCAGTGTTATTTGGACAACATCCTGGTCACGGGCAAAAATGACAGTGATCACCTTGCCAACCTGGAGCAGGTGCTCAGTAGATTGCAGGAATATGGGCTCCGAGCTAACCGCCCCAAATGTGAGTTTTTTAGAAAACAGATCTCGTATTGTGGCCACGTTATCGATAAAGAGGGGTTACATAAGTCCCCAGAGAAGATTGAGGCAGTAGTCAAGGCTCCAGCACTGGAAAATGTGTCACAACTGAGGTCGTTCCTCGGGCTGGTAAACTACTACCATAAGTTCTTGCCAAATTTGTCTACAATACTACACCCACTGAACACCCTACTGCAAACTGGGGTGCCATGGAAGTGGAGTGACGAATGTAGACGAGCTTTCCAGAAGAGCAAAACACTAATCACATCAAAAGAGGTATTGGCCCATTACAACCCAGCATTACCAATTCGGTTGCCATGTGATGCGTCACCCTATGGCATTGGAGCGGTGCTGTCGCACAAATTCTCGGACGGCTCAGAGAGGCCAATAGCCTTTGCGTCACGATCACTAGCCTCAGCCGAGCGTAACTACGCCCAGATTGACAGGGAGCCCTCAGCCTAGTGAGGGGAGTGAAAAAGTTCAATCACTATCTGCACGGGCAGAAATTCACCTTGCTGACTGATCACCAGCCTCTTGTCTCCATTTTTAATCCGAAGAAGGGCGTGATGACTGCGCAACGACTACAAAGATGGTCACTTTTTCTAGGGGCGCACCACTATGAGATTGAATATAAGGGCACGAAACAGCATGGAAATGCTGATGGGCTATCACGCCTGCCACTGCCTACTGCGGAGGAAGCACCAGCAGTGGATCCTGTCGAAATATTCCATTCGACTATAGTTGAATACCTACCGGTAACTAACGCTTGTATCGAAAAGGAAACCCGAAATGACTCGACACTGTCACGGGTATATGATTTGACGGTGAAGGGGTGGCCAGCACATGGCGACTCACTGTTGCCAGCATTCTCGACAAGGAGAGAACAGCTGTCAGTGTGCCGGGGGACCTTGATGTGTGGATCCCGAGTGGTAATTCCACCCAAGTTAAGGGATAGAGTGCTCAATGAGCTTCATGAGGGTCATCTGGGAGGGGTAAAATTGAAAAGCCTAGCCAGGGCTTATGTGTGGTGGCCAGGAATCGATAAACAAATCGAGGACCTGACTAAGAGCTGCTCAGGATGCCAGAAAGTCCAAAATGCACCACCACAGGCCCCTCTACACCCATGGGAGTGGCCCTCATCTCCATGGCAACGGGTGCATATTGATTTTGCTGGTCCATTCATGGACTCAATATTTTGAATAGCCGTGGATGCGCACTCAAAGGCCTGAGGTCATCAAAATGTCCTCCACCACCACGGAGAAAACTATTGCAGTCCTACGGACCATTTTTGCCAGGAATGGCTTGCCAGAACAGATTTGCTCCGACAATGAACCACAGTTTGTGTCCGAAGAGTTCCGGAGGTTCTTGAAAAAGAATGGGGTAAGGCATTACACATCCGCCCCGTATCATCCAGCCACAAATGGATTGGCTGAGAGGTTCGTACAAACCTTTAAGAAGGCAATAAAGGCTATGTACAATGACAACATTCCGCTGCAGCACAAGGTGGACAATTTCCTGTTCGCCTACCGGAATGCGACACATGCAGTCACCAGCCAGGCCCCAGCCATGATGTTCTTTAACCGAAGGTTAAGATCTCGCCTGGATTTGCTCAGACCAAACGTACGAAGAGATGTTGAGAGTAAGCAATTCCAGCACATCCATGAGAAGCCAACAAGGAGCTTCAATGTAGGGCAACCAGTCTTGGCCCGCGACTACCGAACAGAAAAATGGCAGTCAGGAACGATATGCACACGGCAGGGCCCACTAATGTACACAGTGGACGTTGGGGAGAGCATCGTGAGACGCCATGCTGACCAGATCCTAGAGTCACAGGAACAAGTCAACCCCATGCCTCGCCCATACGTACCTGGTGATGAACCCGACGTACAGGTCGCATCTACCCCAGAAACAGTAGCATCGGAAGCTGATGAACCAACCGACGACAGGGGGCCAGAATCGCCTCCGCACCAAGAGCAAGACACTCAGGAAAGGCGCTATCCAGAAAGGATCAGGAAGCCTCCCCAAAGACTGAATATATAAATAGACTATTTTCAGCTAATGTTGCATGTTAAAAGTGTTAATTGTAATTAGTTTGATATTTAATTGTTAAATGAGTGCTATGGTACTGTTAATCTAAAAGGGGAGGAATTGTAATGTATATACCTTTAAGAGGGGAACTATCTTTTACAGCTCATGTATACTGCAGTACCGGCAGTGACCACACCTGTATATAGCACTGAGTGGTAATCTGTACAGATCAATTCCACTGTGAGCCACGTTGAGTAAACACCTGTTATACCGTTCTCCTGCAGTCTGTGTCTTATTATACACAGACACAACAGGGCGGACGATCAGGGTCGGATGATGGGATCTGCATGCACTACATCCTGAAGTTGCGGTCAGTTTCAATGGGGGAATGACAGAGAATGTTGTTCATTCACTGTTATTACCCTCCGCAAATTCCGGGCCATCGTGTGTCTCTGTAGATAAAGGCTTGTAAGTAACTAAAGACTAGGCTATAGTGTTCTATCCTTCACCACCTGGCTATCCGACTTTTCCGTGTATTTTTGGCACCATTTTATTTTGTTACAAGAGGTAATTTTTTTAATGTCCATTAAATACAGACAATTTTCTGTCAAGTCACTGGCATCAACTGTAAGTGAAATACTACAAGACTTCAGCAGAAGAACAGATTGGGGAGGGAGGAAAGAACATGTCAAAAGGGAGCTGATTCAATACAAACTGGCCCGGATGCTCAGTGAACAAGAAGGCAATGCAGACCAAGCTACAGATTCCAGCGACATTTGACAAGTCAGGTTAAAATTAACGCTGGGTTTGGTTTTGAATAGCCCCACTATAATATAGAATTGTTGAACTGGTAAAAGATGAGGGAAGGCTTGCCAATGAGATCAGCGTGCGCCAGCTGCTAGTTTGTACAACTGTAAGAGAACCATTACAAGACTTCAGCAGAACAGTTAGGGGAAACAAAGAAGGCCCATCAGGGCAGCAAGTTCCTGCTGCTCCTCTGACCCCACTCCTCCTCACCTGCGCAATGTGACTCCCCTGATGATACGTCCTCAAGCTCATGATCTGTATCCTCTGGGAGTGGGTCGCTCTGCTGGTGATTGCAAACCATCAGCGAGAGTGAGGGGGTGGTTGCTGTGAGGTGCTGTCTTGTTATGGGCCACCGGCAGTGCTGCCAGACTGCTGTTCCAGGCCTACAATGCTAGAAAAGGTGCCAACACCATGAAACGGAGTTTGCATCACAGAATATTAACTGTGTGTGACGTTTGTGTGGTTGGGTATATGGCTGTCTGGCAATATGTCAAAAGAGGAACCAGGCAGTAGAGCTGGATGTTACTAGTCCCGAGCTATGAGGTGGTCTTCAACTTCACCTTCGATATTCCCTCCATACTCTTGTGTCCAGAGCTTGTAATGTCCTGAGCTGTAATCCAGTTCAGATCTGTGCCATCCTGTGCAACCAGAAAAGTATCCTTACAGTGGTCTGTTGAAGGAGCACGCACATTGACAGACATGTGGCCAATCTTTCGCCCATCTTCAATGGAAAGGACAATTGGGCGGAGTGCCAATGCGCTCTGGTCTGTTTCGTGCTGCCGCCCAAGACGTCCTGAGGTCGTGGAAGGTGCTTTATGAAAGGTTAATGAGCAGACTATTGAAGTATAGTCAGCACTACAGATGAGCCAAAAGTTTGGGCCTGTTTTCATTAATTAGAAGAGTACGCGGTGATTAGATAGAGGAATTTAAAATGATGAAAGGATGGGAGCGAGTAGATTGAAACTGACTGTATCTAGAGGTTGCGCGATCTAGAACAAGGGGACATAGACCTAATGTTAAATGTAAGTGATTTAGGACAGGGAGCAGGAGAAGCTTTTTTACACACAGGGTTGTGAGGCTATGGAATGCACTACCAGGATAGGTTAGATCAGTGATTGAAGGAAAGGGGAATAAAGGGATGTGGTAATTGGGTGGAGAGATGAGATTAGCACAATTACTCATGTGGACTATGAAACACCATCATGGACATGTTGGGCTGAATGGCCTGTTTCTGTTTAGTAATTTCTGCATGATTCGATGTAAATCCTGTCTGCACCTAGGCCTAGAGTTCCTGCTGACTATTGGCTAATTTTACATAGAATTATATAGAAAGTACAGCACAGAAACAGGCCATTTGGCCCAACTGGTCAATGCTGTTGTTTAAGGAGATCAGAAATTTTGGGCTGGTATTGGGCAGAGCGGGTGGTAAATGGGGCGGGATCTGTTATGTTGGAACTTTTCAGATCCCAATTATCCACCACCATCTCCTGTCGACGTCTAAAGTGCTGACCCCTTGGTGATGTCATTTGTCAAGTCTCAGTCCTTACTACCTCTTCCGCACTCAGAAGCAATTGGTCTCACATAAAGCAGCATCCAGGATTCCTCGGCACAGGTACATTTAGAGAGCTAAATGCACATTTCAAAGCCTTGGGGGCGGGTGGGCTTTGCATCTTCCAACTACTTTACCATCTGCCTGCCCACTATTTGCCCTTGACCAGTCAATTTTCCCTCTCCCCCTTCGGACAGGGCAGAATGGTTTTCTGATCAGAGGTTCGACTCTACCTCTGCTTCCTGGGTGAAGAGGAGCAACAGAAGGAGTCCAGGCTGGGCAGGCTGTGCCACTAACTTCAACACCCATGGATACAGGCAGAGGTTCTCACCCCTGCACTGTCCGAGTTGCCGTCTTTCAGATGAGATGTTAAAGCGAGGCCCCGATTGCCCTCTCAGGTGGACGTAAAAGATCCCATGGTACTATTTCGAAGAAGAGCAGGTTCAGGCCAAGACTGAAGCCTGCATCCCTGAAGATGAACATAATTTGTTTTTCAAAATGTCCCCCATACAAAGGGAGTCATGGGTGGCTTTTACCTTTCTCATGGTGTCCAGCTCCCGTTCCCTAACTGGCCACTTGTGCCACACTAAATATCTTCTTCTGATGGTGTGTGACCCCCCCACCTCCCCCAGTGCTAAAGACACGCTGTTTGTGGCCGGCCCCCACCATGAACTTTGACACTTATACCAGGTTGCATCTACCTGTACATTTTGGGTCCAAGGAATCTTTTTTCTTAATTAATTCTTGATCAACAGAACATT
Organism: Somniosus microcephalus; assembly: GCF_052327205.1. NCBI lineage: Eukaryota > Metazoa > Chordata > Chondrichthyes > Squaliformes > Somniosidae > Somniosus > Somniosus microcephalus. Next base: position 68,309,451 of record NC_140994.1, read on the forward strand.
ACCCCTTCTCTCATATAGCCTATCTCCACTCTGCCATTTTAAACTTAATTCGAATAAAAAACTAGCAAAACAAATATAAGGCAACTGACATATCCTAGTTTTGAACCCTTGTTTGGTAGAGAACAGCTGGTATCAGCAATAGTGAGCAGCACCATTCACCTACAATCTGTGACTACATTGGCACTACCCTGCTGACCACACCAAGGACACGACCAGAAAATGGGGTTCCATCAGTTGAAGGTTTGGATCTTCAACAGCAACTCTTTGCCTCTTTGCAATCCAATTGCTGAATTGTAAAGATAAAAGCAAAGCCTCAGTCATCAACAAACTAAGATAGCAGTAGAGGAACAGCAGGTCAGTCTTCAAGGTAAGAGTAATAGAGAAAGAGCAGGATATCCTCAGTTAGTTGGATGTACAATATGGCGGATCAGAATTTGAGAATGTGTGTAGTTCCCTCTTGAGGTGTAGGCAATGCTAGACCCCACTGAATGGCTATGTGACTCCTTCCTCCAGTGGTAATTGTGGTGTATGTGCCTTTAAGAGCAATTATGGTGTATGTGCCTTTAAGAGCCCCAGGTGTGCGTAATGCCGGTAATTGCCACTTGGGCTATATAAGCCTGTGTATTGTGTATATCCTTTAGAAACCCCCCCCAGACTTGCTTAGTAAATACCTATGAACCAACTCCTGTCTTCAGTGTCTTTATCTACACACGGACACTACAGTGGCGACGAAGTGGAAACGGACTTACCTGCAATTCGGCAGCACCTCAAGGACATCGATTCCTCCAGCGTCCAGAAGACTCAAGGAAGTAAGAGAAACTGTGGTTTCACCAGCTGGCCAAGCTGGTGACAGGTACTGCGCTAATCCTTCCTGGGCGTCAGGCTGGAGCTCCAGCGGCGGGCTCTACAGCTGAGACAGGCAGCGAAATCGGAGGCAAGCAATAACGGACTGGGAGGGTGCACTCGAGAGATGGCCGGCGCGGCAAGCAGGTCAGCGTTTCGACCTCCGTCGGGAACGAGTCTCCAACAGTGAATAAACAGCGTTGTTATCGGTAGCAGCAGCGGGAAAGCGCGGGAAGCGCCATATCGTTGCTACAGAGAAAAAAAAAGCGCGGGAAGCGCCATATCTTTTCTGAAATGCCTAAATCTGGTAATATTGAGGCTTTTGATGGCGAAATAGAAGATTGGACCACATACGTGGAAAGAGTAGAGGTTTATTGCACTGCAAATGGAATAACAGATGAAAAAAAAGCTTCAGTACTTCTGAACTTAATGGGCGCGAAGACATACGGGCTGTTACGAAATTTAATCACTCCAGCCAAACCAAAGGACAAGACTTTTTTAAAGAAATTGTTGATACCCTGCAGGAGCATTTAAACCCAACACCGCTGCTGATAGCGGAACGATTCAAGTTCTTCAAGAGAAATCAACACAAGAATGAAAGTAACGCTGATTACCTAACCGAATTAAGAAAGCTATCAAAGTACTGCCAATTCGGAGCAGGACTATCGGATTATCTTCGAGACAAATTTGTTTGCGGTCTCTTAAGTGAAGGAACACAAAAAAGACTGCTTTCTGAAAAAGATTTAACATTGGACAAAGCTTTCAGTATGGCTGTATCATACGCAGCAGCAGCAAAAGGAGCTGCAGAGATACAACAAGAGACACAGGACTTCGGCACCCATAAAATGACACAGGAGTTCGGAAGATGTTATCGCTGCGGCAGATCCACCCATAACCAGAGGGACTGCTGGTTCAAGGGCAAAGCATGCAGGCAATGTGGTAAGATTGGACACATTGCACGGGTATGCCAATCTGGACAAAATAAATCCACTGACAGAAAACAAAGAATCAATAAAGAAAAGTACAGGAAGGTACAAATGATGGCGGACAGTAGCTCCAAAGACCAGAATAGCGATAGCGACTCCGGAAACAAGAGACTAAGCTGTCTCAAATTACATAATGTACTTGCCAAAGAGGATTACCAAACCATTTGGGTTACCCTCACAATAGCAGGATCCCCAGTTAAAATGGAGCTAGATACAGGATCAGCTCTAACCGTAATAAATCGACAAGATTACGAGAGGCTATTTTCGCATATACCTCTAAAAGACACATCCATTATCTTAAAAACATATACGGGGCAGAAAGTCTACCCCAAAGGAAAAATAAGGGTGCCTGTGGTATACAACGGCAAAGAAATACAAAAGTTGTATTTATACATTCTACAAGATGGTGGTCCACCGTTGTTGGGACGTGAATGGATAAGGAAGATACGTTTAGACTGGCACTCCATTCAGGCACTGACGGTGACCAGTAAGGAAAAAAACAATGATGACATCATACCTGAACGATTAAAAGACATCTTGGCCAACGCCAAAGAAGTGTTTCAAGAGAAACTAGGAACCTTGAAAGGCATCACCGCCTCAATAAAAGTGGAAGATACAGCAATTCCAAAATTTTTTAAGGCAAGACCGGTGCCATACGCAATACGTCTGGCAGTCGAGGCAGAGCTGAAGAATTTGGAAAAGGCAGGCGTATTATCCAAAATAGATTGGAGTGAATGGGCAACACCCATCGTTCCAGTCATGAAAAAAACATTGAAAAATAACTCTGAGGAGCAGAAAAAAAATTCGCATCTGTGGGGACTTTAAGGTGACTGTAAACCCGGTCCTTCACACGGTACAGTATCCTCTTCCGAGGATAGAAGATATTTTCGCCTCACCATCCGGAGGGAAACGTTTCACAAAAATTGACTTGGCACAGGCATATCTACAGATGGAGGTTGAGGAGACCTCTAAAAAGTATCTCACAATAAACACACACAAAGGCCTGTACCAGTACAATCGACTGGTTTTTGGAATAGCATCAGCTCCAACTATCTGGCAAAGAGCTATGGAGCAAGTCCTGCAAGGGATTCCGGGGACTCAATGCTACCTAGACGACATCCTTATAACAGGAGAAAACGACAACGAGCACCTTGCCAATTTGGAGCAGGTGCTCACTAGGCTGAAAGAACGGGGCCTACGAGCAAATCGCCCCAAGTGCGAATTTTTCCAAAATCAGATATCATATTGTGGCCACATAATTAATAAGGAAGGGTTGCATAAGTCACCTGAAAAAATTGAAGCAGTTATAAAAGCCCCAGCACCTGAAAATGTTTCACAATTAAGGTCATTCCTGGGATTAATAAATTACTATCATAAATTTTTACCGAACTTATCAACTATTCTACACCCTCTTAATGATCTTCTACAGACAGGAGTGATTTGGAAATGGAACGAAGACTGTAAACGTGCCTTCCATAAATGTAAAGACTTAATCACATCCAAGAAAATTTTGGCTCATTACAACCCATCACTACCAATCAGACTGGCGTGCGATGCATCCCCTTACGGCATAGGAGCGGTATTGTCCCATAGATTCCCTGATGGCTCGGAACGGCCGATAGCTTTTGCGTCACGCTCATTGAACTCAGCTGAGCGTAACTATGCCCAGATAGACAGGGAAGCACTCAGCCTGGTATGGGGAGTGAAGAAATTCAACCATTACCTACACGGACAAAAATTTACCTTGCTGACTGACCATCAACCCCTCATCTCCATATTCAACCCTAAAAAAGGTGTCCCCATTATGACGGCACAAAGACTACAGAGGTGGTCCCTTTTTTTTAGGGGCACACCAATACAACATTGAATACAAAGGGTCAAAACAGCATGGGAATGCTGACGGTTTATCACGCCTACCGTTGCCAACGATAGAAGAGGCACCTACAGTAGACCCAGTAGAGATATTCCACTCTACCATAGTGGAATGTCTACCGGTGACAAATTCTGCCATTGAAAGGGAGACAAGAAATGACCCTACTCTCTCACGGGTCTACGATTTAACAGTGAAGGGATGGCCAGCACATGGCGAACCACTGTTGCCAGCATTCTCGCAAAGAAGAGAACAGCTGTCAGTGTGCCGAGGAACCTTGATGTGTGGATCCAGAGTGGTGATTCCACCCAAACTCCAGGATAAAGTGCTAAAGGAGCTTCACGAGGGGCATCTGGGTGGAGTGAAAATGAAGAACCTAGCTAGGGCGTTTGTATGGTGGCCAGGTATCGATGGAGACATCGAAGACATGACCAAGAGCTGCCTAGGATGCCAGAAGGTCCAAAATGCTCCGCCACAGGCCCCTCTACATCCATGGGAGTGGCCCTCATCTCCCTGGCAAAGGGTGCACATCGACTTTGCTGGTCCATTTATGGACTCAATGTTCTTAATCGCAGTTGATGCACACTCCAAGTGGCCGGAGGTAATAAAGATGTCCTCCACCACCACGGAAAAAACCATCACAGTATTAAGGACCATATTTGCCAGGAATGGGCTGCCGGAGCAGATATGTTCTGATAATGGACCGCAATTTGTGTCCGAAGAATTCAGAAAGTTCTTAAAGAACAATGGGGTAAAGCACTACACGTCCGCCCCATACCATCCCGCCACCAATGCATATGCTGAAAGGTTTGTCCAGACCTTCAAGAAGGCCATCAAGGCCATGGGTAATGAAGACATAAAACTTCAGCACAAGGTGGATAACTTCTTATTTGCATATAGGAATGCAACGTATATGGTTACTAACCAAACTCCCGCCATGATGTTCTACAATAGAAACCTAAGATGCCGGCTGGATTTGGTCAAGCCCAACATCCGAAGGGACGTGGAGAACCGGCAGTTTCAGGGCATGAATGAAAGGCCAACTAGGGCCTTCCAGATAGGCCAACCGGTTTTGGCCCGGGACGACCGTACCGAGAAATGGCAGCCTGGAACTATCTGCACACGATTAGGACCACTGATGTATACCGTGGACATCGGAGACAGCATAATAAGGCGCCATGCTGACTAAATCATCAAGTCATCCGAAAAGGGACAACCTACACCACCACTCTATACATCTAACGATGAAGTAAAGATACCCATATCTACCTCCGATCCGGTGATACTGGAGCCCGATGAACCCGACACTGGCCTTCAAGCCGAATCAGCCTTGCCAGAAGAACCTACTACACCACCAGAAACTACTACACCCCCGAGGCGTTATCCGGACCGAGTCAGGAAGCCTCCTGAGAGACTAACTTATAATTAATTAATACAGCAATGTATATTATTTTGCATATAACATGTAATTAATAATTACTTAAAATATGATGTACGAGTTAGCTAGAAGGGGAGGAATTGTGGTGTATGTGCCTTTAAGAGCAATTATGGTGTATGTGCCTTTAAGAGCCCCAGGTGTGCGTAATGCCGGTAATTGCCACTTGGGCTATATAAGCCTGTGTATTGTGTATATCCTTTAGAAACCCCCCCCAGACTTGCTTAGTAAATACCTATGAACCAACTCCTGTCTTCAGTGTCTTTATCTACACACGGACACTACAGTAATGCTGCCACAAGGGAATCACACTGCCCAGTCAACCATACATGACCTACTGAGGAAGTCAACAATCGTATCACATTGTGGCTCTCACTCCAACTGTTGCTCTGCACTTTTGTGCAAATGTGTGAATGTGTAAGTTTTTCAGAACATCCCAGCAGTCACTTCTGGGTTAGAAGTGTTTACGATGCCTGTCCAGTGCCAGAAAATACATCCTGGGGCCTGGAAGCACACAGTAACCAGAAAGGTTTTTGTTCCTTACCCGTTTTCTTGGCTATTTGTTGCCCTTCCCTCCTCTCCTTAAAGGTGTTGACTCCCTAGTGGGGTACAGTGCCATGGGCACTGGTCGCCCTCCAGTGCCTCACCCAGGTGTCCATTATTGATGTGGAGAGCATCGACTGTAGCAGGGTATTTGACTATGTGGGACACCGCACTAATGTCCAATCCTGTTTTCCTTCAACAGTCCACCACATGCACTTCCCATACTTTCCAAACTTAGCAAAAGCTGAGCAAAACTTTAAAAAAACCTGGCACAGGAAGGATCATTTGCTCAATTTTATTGCAGTACTCTCTATTTCCCATTTGGGAATTGATTATTTTTTTTACCAAATGGTGGCAAGTGGCAATAAATATTACCGACTGTCAGAAAATATCTTGCAGGTTTCTCCCATCATGTTCTGCACCGCACTAACTGTCCGCCTTCGCACAGATCAACAACACAAGTTAAATCTTAGCCACAGTTTCATTTATTGGTTATTTTAATATTCAATCTCTGATATTACAATTACAATTGAAATCTCTATTTGGAAAATCAGTGTCTTCAGCCATTGTTTTATTCTTTTTAACCAACGAGGGACTCAGAAGGTTTGATGAAGAGCTGGTGCAGCTGACAAGTTACAGGGCAGGGAGACTCCCAGTGACAGAGGCTGAGATCCGAATGAACGCTCTGGATGGGAGTCCAATCGTCTGTCAGCAAAGCTTCAGAACAACAGAATCAAGATGATGATCTATTTGAAGGACCTGCAGTGGTTTTTGGACCTCTGGCCCGATATCTGCAGTAATGGGTGAGTTTCCCACTCCCCTCCCCACTCACCCATCCAAAACCCATCTGGAGTTAAAATCGGGCACCATTTAACGTGTATTATTTTTTTTAAACGTTTCCTATAATTCATAAACAACTATTGTGGCTCTGTCCCATTGGCTCAATTAACTCTAATTCCCCAAAACCCACCTTACTATATTTCTTTTCACACATAGTAAAATGTCTAAGGATACAGAAACAAATGCTATTTGCTTAGTGCACCAGTGGTGTTAATATTCTTGAATGAAGCACAGGGATTTAGAATAATTACAATAAGATTATCGTTTGAAAATTATACACAAGAGTAAAACGCTCATTCGAAAGATAGTGCCAGCAGAATATAATAAGTGAAGCGAGTACCCGACCACACCTAGTCATAGATCAGAGAGTATTAATGCATCCTTCAACAAAGTGTTTACTTTTAGCTGGAAAAGTCAGCGTTGCCTAGTTAGAAAGGCGTAGTTCAGAGAGAGCACGTCGATATTCTTCATTGTCACAATCCAACTCCAAAGCCTTTTCAAAGCACTCAATAGCTTCACGATTCTCCCCATCCAGCTGGTGCAGGAACCCGAGAACACCAAAGGCCTCACTGTCACTTGGATTCCTGTGAAGTCGTCTTGCTGCTATCTTCTCCAAGTTTTCGCGACACTTTGTCCGTTCTGTTGAGTCATATTTGACTTTCACCCCCTCCAGAAAATGGGTGATGGCCTTTGATTCAGATCTTTTGTGATTCAGTTCAAATAACCCAGCCTGTAAACAAATTGCCTGCTTATTTTCTGGACGAATATCTTTTAATTTCACTAGATTGCTGTAGATCTCCTCTGCATTGAGATATTCTTCAGTTAATGAACAGATTCCTGCAAAATCCAGTTGTGGCTGAATTGATGTCAATGGGCGGTGCTCAAATGCCTTTTCAAAATGGTACTTGCATAGTTTGATCAACTCAGCTTTCTGTTGAAAAGCAGGATTGTGAGGGTCTTTGCTGCCTGGATATTTGATCAGTTGAAATAGTTTGTTTCTGTAACACAGACCTATTTGGTGGTGTAAGAAGGTAGAGTTTGGACTAATTTCTAATGCTTTCTTCAACAGCCCCACAGATTTTTCCACATCTCCTTTTCTTCTCAAAATTGTTGCTGCATAATGAGTTACATATGGAAGATCAGGGGACTTCTGCAATGCTTGTTCAACTAATTTGAGAGCTTCCTCCTTTTGACTGAACTCTTGTAGTTTTAGAGCCAACATCACCATGGCTACAGAGTCATCTGGATCAAGCTCCAGCACACATCGCAACTGCTTCATTGATTGACTGGGTTCACGGCTCTCTGGAGTACCAGAAAACCCTTCCAGGCGAAACAGAGCAGTCGCATAACCAACATTCCATTCAGTGTTATCAGGATCTTCCTCCAGAGCCTTTTTAAAACATTCCTTTGCCTCTTCATAGTATTGACTAGCTGAACTCAACAGTGACCAACCCTTCTCCCCATATACTTCAGGTATCAGTGCTGTATACCGAGAGCCATTAGTAAATAGTTTACAGGTCACCTCCAGCTTGTCGAGGTAGGACTGGGCCTCTGTCAGTTGTCCCATGTGATAATATACCCAGGCATAGTTTCCATAGGTGATGATGCTTCTTCTTTCAAATTCATGTTCAGGATTCTCACTCAGAATCTTTTCAGCTTCCTCTAAGTTTTGAATTGCCTCTTCACAGTTGCCCTGCAGACAGTTTACAAAAGCGAGATGGGTGTAAGACATGGCCTGATATTTCACACCAGCCTGTATTGAATCTTGCAATCTTTGCTTGATATTGTCCAAGTCAATGTTTTCTTCCTGTGGGCCCCACGTGAAGTGACATTGAAGCTGATCGAGCTTCTCTTTCAACAAATCCTTCTGTGCGTTGCTGCAAGGGAAAAAAATTCATCAAAATTCATCTCAGACTAGTTGAGACTTGCCCTCCCCTCCAGTTTCTTTAACTAAGGCCTTCTCCCGATTCCTGGACCCATTGACCATGAAGACTCTGGTCACACAATGATGACCTCTGCAAAAACCACTGCAAAAGCAAAGATTATGGCTGCTAAATCTTGGCTGTACTTTATAAGATCAAAGAGGGACCCTGGTTCCAAATTGTTCGAGGTTGACCCGTACTGGGGACAGTGATTTAACTTTATTCAGCACAACCAAAACTAAATACATTACAGAATTCGAGCAGCAGTTTAAAGAAAATAATTGAGACTTATATTACCCCGTTAACCCCTGGGTAGAAGCCGCACCGTGAGTAAGCTGCACCCTGTGTCTCTTGTCTCTCATCTCCCTTCGTCTCCCGGGTGTCTCCTAGATTCTTCCTGAAATCTTCTAGTCTTTCTGAAATCTTCTACCCATTGTGGCTGTTAAGATTCCCTTACTATACCCTTACTCTCTTTCAAAATCTATGGAGTTCTCCTGAACCAAAATCCAATCATAAAGATGCCACGTCCGCAGCACCTTTGTCTATGCAGGTTCTGGCCTTCTGAAACCCTTACATCATCTGTTTTTGACCATCAAGACTTATATCTGGGGTGGTTATGGCAACACAAAAGGAAATGTCTCCATAGTGTAGAGATATGGCATCCTTGCTGTTCCTGTGAAAGGTCTATGTTTTTAATTAACTGCAGACATCATAACATTTCAACACAGTGGCATCTACACCTGACCTTAGTTCCCAGACTAGTTGTACTCTGTCGCATCAATACTGTTGGCGAATATCCAACTTTCACCCACAGCTTCCTATTTGACCAGAGCAACCCTTTTTCTCACCCCAGGCTGTCTGGTTACAGCTTACTCACATGCTGCAATTTTATTAATGGAGGCGGGTTGGGTGCGGGTCTGGTGGTTTCCGGCTTCCCGTCCCGCCCCCAGCTGCATCTGCTCCACAGATGTGCTTTTGCCTTGATTGACCTTGTTAACTTAACAAAAGAACATAAGAAATAGGGGCAGAAATAGACCACTTGGCCCCTCGAGCCTGCTCCGCCATTCAATATGATCATGGCTGATCTTAGGCTCAAAGCCACTTCACTGCCCGCTCCCAATAACCCTTCACTCCCTTATCTTGCCAAAATCTGTCTTTCTCCACCTTAAATGTATTTAATGACCCAGCCTCCACAGCTCTCTACGGCAGAGAATTCCACAGATTTATGACCCTCTGAGAGAAGAAATGCCTCCTCATATCAGTTCTAAAAGGGCGACCCTTTATTCTGAAACTATGCCCCCGAGTTCTAGATTTCCCCATGAGGGGAAACATCCACTCTGCATCTACCTTGTCAAGCCCCCTCAGTATCATATGTTTCAATAAGTTCTCCTCTCATTCTTCTAAATTCCAATGAGTATAGGCCCAACCTTTCCGCATAAGTCAACCCCCTCATCTCTGGAATTAACCTAGTCTCTGAACTGCCTCCAATGCAAGTATATCCTTCCTTAAATAAGGAGACCAAAACTGTACACAGTACTCAAGGTGTGGTCTCACCAATACCCTGTACATTTGTAACAGGACTTCACTGCTTTTATATCCAACCCCCTTGAAAAAAAGGCCAACATTCCATTTGCCTTTTTGATTACTTGCTGCACCTGCATGCTAACTTATTGTGTTTCATGCACAAGGACCCCCAGGTCCCTCTGAACTGTAGCATTTTGTAATCTATCTCCATTTAAATAATAATTTGCTTTTTTATTTTTCCTGCCAAAGTGGATAACCTCGCACTTTCCCACATTATACTCCATCTGCCAAAAGTTTGCCCAGTCACTTAACTTGTCTATATCCCTTTGCAGATTCTTTGAGTCCTCTGCACAACTTGCTTTCCCACCCATCTTTGTATCATCTGCAAACTTGGCTACGTTACACACGGTTCCTTCATCCAAGTCATTAATGTAGATTGTAAATAGTTGAGGTCCCAGCACCGATCCCTGTGGCACCCCACTAGTTACCATTTCCCAACCAGAAAATGACCCATTTATCCCAACTCTCTGCTTTCTGTTAGTTAGCCAATTCTCTATCCATGCTTAATATATTACCCCTAACTCCGTGAGCTCTTATCTTATGCAGTAACCTTTTATGTGGCACCTTACCAAATTCTGGAAATACAAATACACCACATCCACTGGCTCACCTTTGTCCACCCTACTCGTTACATCCTCAAAGAACTCCAGCAATTTTGTTAAACATGATTTCCCTTTCATAAAACCATGCTGACTCTGCTTAACTGCATTATGATTTTCCAAATGCCCTGCTGCTGCTTCTTTAATGAAGGACACTAGCATTTTCCCAATGACAGATGTTAGCTAACTGGTCTATAGTTTCCTGCTTTCGGTCTCCCTCCTTTCTTAAATAGGGGTGTTACTTTTGCGGTTTTGCAATGTGCTGGGACCTCTCCAGAGTCTAGGGAATTTTGGTATATCGCAACCAATGCATCCACTATCTCTGCAGCCACTTCTTTTAAGACCCTGGGATGCAGACCATCTGGTCCAGGGGACTTGTCGTCTTTTAGTCCCATTATTTTACCAAATACGTTTCCCTTTGTGTTAGTGATTGTCTTTAGTTCCCCTCTCCCTGTGGCCCCAACATTATTGGGATGTTATTAGTGTCTTCTACCGTGAAGACAGATACAAAATACAGGCTTATCCTCTATGGGACCAAAGTTTACTTTGGCTACTCTCTTCCTTTTTATATACCTGTAGAAGCTCTTACTATCTGTTTTAATATATCTTGCCAGTTTACTCTCATAATTCATCTTCTCTCACTTTATTTTTTTTAGTCATCCTTTGCTGGTTTTTAAAAATTTCCCAATCCTCTAGTCTCCCACCAATCTTGGCAACATTGTATGCCTTTGTTTTCAATTTGATACCATCCATACTTCCTTAGTTAGCCACAGATGGTGCTCCCTTCTCTTAAAATCATTCTTTCTCACTGGAATATATTTTTGTCGAGAGTTATGAAAGATCTCCTTAAATGTCCGCCACTGCATTTCAACTGTCTTACCCTTTAATTTATTTTTCCTGTCCACTTTAACCAGTTCTGCCCTCATGCCATTGTAATTGCCTTTGTTTAAGATCAGGACACTGGTTTGGGATACAACTTCCTCCCCCTCCAACTGAATTTGAAATTCAAACATGCTATGATTACTCTTTCCTAGAGGATCCTTTACTATGTGATCATTTATTAATTCTGTCTCATTACACTGTACCAGATCCAAGATAGCCTGCTCCCTGGTTGGTTCCATTGCATACTTTTCTAGGAAACCATCCCAGATACACTCTATGAATTCCTCCTCAAGGCTACCATGGCCAATTTGATTTGTCCAATCAATATGGAGATTAAAATCACCCATGAATATTACCGTATCTTTTTTACAGGTCTCCATTATTTGTTGATTTATACTCTGTCCAACAGTATTGCTACTGTTCGGGGCCAGTAGACTACGCCCACCAGAGACTTTTTCCCCTTATTATTTTTTAACTCCACCCAAACCGATTCTACATCTTGATCTTCTGAGCCAATATCAGTTCTCACCACTGCACTGATCCCATCCTTTACCAACAAAGCCACCCCACCTCCCTTTCCTTTCTGTCTATCCTTCCGAATTGTCAAATACCCTGGAATATTCAGTTCCCAGCCCAGGTCACCTTGCAACCACGTCTCTGTAATGGCGATCAGATCATACCCATTTGTATCTATTTGAACCGTCAACTCATCTATCTTGTTACAAAACTTGCGTGCATTCAGATATACAGCTTTAACTTTGTCTTTTTACCATTTCTCCTTGTTTGGGCCCCATTTTTTGTTGCACTCTTATTTTAAAACATTCTGTCCCTTCCTGTCACACATAAGAACATAACATAAGAAATAGGAGTAGGCCATTCAGACCTTCGAGCCTGCTCTGCCATTCAATGAGATCATGGCTGATCTTCTGCCTCAACTCCATTCACAGGTCTTATCGCCATATCCCTTGATGCCCTTACTAGTCAGAAATCTATCGACTTCTGTTTTGAATATACCCAATGACTAAGCCTCCACAGCCCTCTGGGGTAGAGAATTCCAAAGTTTCACCATCCTCTGTGTGATGAAATTTCTTCTCATCTCAGTCCTGAATGGCCTACCCTTTATCCTGAGGCTGTGGCCCCTGGTTCTTGACTCCCCAGTCAAGGGAAACATTCCCCCAGCATCCACCCTATCAAGTCCTGTAATAATTTTGTATGCTTCAATGAGATCCCCTCTCATTCTTCTGAATTCAAGAGAATACAGGCCTAGTTTACTCAATCTCTTCTCACACGACAGTCCCGCCATCCCAGGAATCAATCTCGTTGCACTCTCTCTATGGCAAGTATATCCGTCCTTAGGTAAGGAGACCAAAATTGTACACAGTACTCCAGGTGTGGTCTCACCAAGGCCCTATATAATTGGAGTAAGACTTATTTACTCCTGTACTCAAATCCTCTTGTAATGAAGGCCAGCATACCATTTGCCTTCCTAATGGCTTGCTGCACCTGCACATTCACTTTCAGTGACTCATGTACAAGGACATCCAGGTCCCTTTGAGCATCTGCATTCCCCAATCTTTCACCATTTAGGAAATACTCTGCCTTCCTGTTTTTTCTACCAAAGTGGATAACTTCACATTTATCCACATTATAATACATCTGCTATCTTCCCGCCCACTCACTGAGCCTGTCGAAATCCCCTTGAAGCCTTTCTACATCCTCTTCACAACTGCCACTGCCACCTAGCTTTGTATCATCAGCAAATTTGGAAATGTTACATTTTGTCCCCTCATCCAAATCATTGATGTAGATTGTGAATAGCTGGGGCCCAAGCACTGATCCTTACAGTACCTCACTCTTCACAGCCTGCCATCCTGAAAAAGACCCGTTTATACCATCGCTTTGTTTTCTGTCTGTTAACCAATTCTCAATCCATGCTAATATATTAACCCCAATTCCATGTGCCCTAATTTTTTACACCAACCTCTTCGATGGGACTTTATTGAAGGCCTTCTGAAAATCCAAATACACCACATCTACTGGTTCCCCTTTGTCTACTCCACTAGTTACATCCTCAAAGAACTCCAGTAGGTTTGTCAAACAGGATTTCCCTTTCATAAATCCACGTTGACTCTGCCCAATCTTACTATTAGTTTCTAAGTGCCCAGTTATTGCATCCTTTATAATAGATTCCAGCATTTTCCCAAATACTGATGTAAGGCTAACAGGTCTGTAGTTCCCCGTTTTCTCTCTCCCTCCTTTCTTAAATAGCAGGGTTACATTTGCTATCCTCCAATCTGCAGGAACTGTTCCAGAATCTATAGAATTTTTGAAGATGACAACCAATGCGTCCATTATCCCAATGGCCACCTCTTTCAAAACCCTAGGATGTAGGTCATCCGGTCCTTGGGATTTATCGACTTTTAGTCCCATTCATTTTGCTAGTATTGTTTTTTTACTAATAATGACCTCTAAGTTCCTCATTCTCGCCACACCTTTGGTTTTCTCATATTTCTGGGAGGTTTTTTGTGTCTTCCTCCGTGAAGACAGCAACAAAGTATTTATTTAATTTCTCAACCATTTCCTCATTCCCCATTATAAATTCTCCCATCTCTGACTGTAAAGGGCCTTTGCCAGTCTTTTCCTTTTCACATATCTATGGAAGCTTTTTCAATCCGTTTTTATATTTTTCGCTAGTTTCTGCCCATATTCCATTTTCCCTTTCTTTATCAATTTTTCAGTCCCCCTTTGCTGATTTCTAATAAGATCTCAATCCTCAGGCTGACTGCTTTTTCTGGCAACTATATAAGCTTCCTCCTGTGACTTAATACTAGCTTTAATTTCTTTTGTTAGCCATGGTTGGATCACTTTTCCTTTTGGATTTTTATGCCCTAGAGAAATAAATGTTTGTTGCAAATTATGCATTATTTCCTTAAATGTTAGCCATTGTATGTCCACCTTCATACCTTTTAGTGTAGTCTCCCAATCTACCATGGCCAACTTGTCCCTCATACCCTTGCACTTTCCTCTGTTTAGATTGAAGACCTTAGTTTCAGATTGGACTACATCACTCTCTGTAAGAATTTGCAATAATTTACAGTTCTGAAGATTAATTTTTTTTGATTAAAGAATCCCTGGGCGTCGTGCTTTTAAATTTCCAGGGATAAAAATGGCTGTCGCACCACATGGCTGAAGACAAAGAGGCTTGGAATCAGCTTTCTGTGTCTGGAAATAAGGTTCAATGGAGACAAAACGTTACCACAGGACAATGCTTTGTTTACAAAGCAACTGAATGCTATTAGCATTTGTTTGTATATCAAGTGGATACATCTAAACTGCAGAAGAGACTTTTGTATCTTGAATGGGATCCGTTTAAGAATTGAATGGGTCTAAATCACCTAGCATTCTGGACAATAGAGCAGTTGTATTTCCCTTTTGTTTCAGCCCAGGGAGCTCCGGAAGACACATTAACCCAGTCCAACCACTCTGAGTTAGCCAATCACAGCTTTCTCTTGTGTATTGGACCCTTTGGGCGGGGAATTTTGCACACAGCCCTTGCAGGGCAGAGCGGCAGGACCTCACCAGGTATAAAAGATAGCTGCTGAGAAGCTATCTCGCTCTCTCTTTACTTCACTGGACCACAGGTGAGCAGGGTGTTCTGACTCCTCAGCAAGGCAACCTAGCAGGAGTTAGGGGTGGTGATTTAAGGGAATTGCTAAGATTGTTTAAATAACATTGTAGCCATTTTATCCCTCGTTTTCGCCGTCTGCAACCCCCTGTTATATAGTTTTACTGTAATTACTGTGTTTGTGTGGTATGGTTTATTCTTTTGATTGTGGTTTATTTAGGTAATAAAACTTGATTTTTCTCTCATCCAAACCACTTGTCTGTTTTAATATCATTAATTATAAGTTCCTCCACTCAGAACTGAAGGAGGGGTAGCGATTCGAAACCGCTGTTTGTAAATTGGTTTAGAGTGCAGCAGCAAAAGCCTGCTGACCAGGTGAATTACCGTAAACCAGGTAAAAGGTTGGAATTGGTCAGAGCTCAGAGGCAAAGGCTGCTGGCCAGGTAAATTACCATAAACCAGTTAAAAGATGCCCCCCCTTACACTCTCAAACTTAATGTAAAATTCAATCATATTATGGTCATTTGTCCCTGAAGGCCCCTTTACCGCAAGATTATTGATTAGCCCTTTCTCATTACACAGTACCAGATCCAGAATAACCTATTCCCTGATTGGTTCCTTCACATACTGATCCAGGAAACCATCACGCATGCATTCCAAGAATTTGTCCTCCACACCATTAGTGTTAATTTGATTTGCCCAGTAAATATGTAGATTAAAGTCCCCCATGATTACCGTATTGCCCTTGTTACTTGCACTTCTAATTTCTTGATTGATACTGTGCCCTACATTGCCACTACTGTTTGGTGGCCTATACACAACTCCCACCAATGTTTTCTGCCCTTTGCTGTTTCTTAGCTCCACCCAAACTGATTCCAGTTCTACATCACGATCTGCCGAGCCAAGATCTTTTATTTCTACCATGCTGATCTCATCCCTTATTAACAGCATTACACCACCTCCTTTTCCTTTTTGTCTGTCCTTCCTAAATGTTGAGTACCCTGGAACATGCAGTTCCCAGCTGTGGTTACCCTGCAACCAGGGGCAGGAATTTAACTCGGGAGTCGGGTTGGAGGCGGGACTACAACTTTCGGGGTTGTAGACCCACCTCCATCGAGATGCGGCCAATCCACGTGATTTTAACTTGATTGACCTTATTGAGCCCACCCAGCGGGCTCAGCAGGCCAATTAAGGGCCACCCAGCAACAGGTGACATCACAGACTGAAATTTCATCTGTCAAGAGATTTTGACAGATGAAATATCAGTGTTTCACAGCTGTTTGAAGCTGTCAAACACTGACAGTCTTACTTCTAACCTGAGTCCTTCTCCACAGACTCAGTTAGAAATTTCAACTGCACAGAGGGCTGCGGGCTGTAACTTTTGACAGTTTGCAGCCATTTTGCTTTCTATGCCGGTGAGATGAGGGACTCCCGGAACCTAAAGGAAGGAAGGCTGAAAAGGTAAGAAAAGGTAATTTACACTTCTTTAATCACTTTAGACACACCAAACACACTTACCTCTGCACTCATGCACACATCACTCACCTGAACACCAACATCTCGACCCCTCCAAGCCCTTCAACCCAACGGCCCGACTCCTCTAACTTGGCGTGGTTTGGAGCCGTCGGGAATCCCACACTTCAAACATAAAAATAGGGATTATGCTAAAAACTGCCTGTTAGCTACCTGTTAACAGGCAGTTAATTGGCACTAATCCCTTCCCGCCTCGGGTAGGCGGGTCCAGTACGGTACGGGTACCCACCTCCTTTGAAACTGGCATGGAGGCGGGTTTGGATGCAGGAAGGGGTCAGGACCCCTGATTTCAGGATTTTAACCCCCCGCATGCCTCCAATCCCGACTCCACGGCACAATGAAAATCCTGCCCCATGTCTCTGTAATGGCAATTACGTCATACCCATTTACTTCTATTTGTGCCATTAATTCATTCACCTTGTTGCGAATGCTATGTACATTTAGATAAAGTGGCTTCAACTTTGCCTGTTTCATACTTTTCTGCACTTTGACCCTTTTTACTGTTGGCCTTTGTTTCTGCTCCCTACTAGTTTTGCTGACAACTTTTCTAATTTGCACTTCCAGCTTTGTTTCTGTCCTTTCTGGGCCCACACTTAGGTTCCCAGCCCCCTGACAAACTAGTTTAAATCCTTCCCAACAGCACTAGCAAAACCCCTGCGAGGATATTGGTCCCGGTTCTGCCAAGGTGTAATCCGTCCAGCTTGTACAGGTTCCACCTTCCCCAGAATTGGTCCCAATGCCTCAGGAATTTAAATCCCTCGCTCCTACACCATCTCTCCAGCCACGCATTCATCTGGTCTATTCTCCTATTTCTGCTCTTGCTAGCACGTGGCACTGGGAGTAATCCTGAGATTACTACCTTTTGAGGTCCTGCTTTTTAATTTATTTCCTAGCACCCTATATTCTGCTTGCAGAACCTCGTCCCTCTTTCTACCTATGTCGTTGGTACCGATATGGACCACGACCTCTGGCTGTTCACCCTCCACCTTCAGAATGTCCTGCAGCCGCTCAGTGACATCCTTGACCCTCGCACCAGTGAGGCAACATATCATCCTGGAGTCACATCTGCGGCCATAGAAATGTCTATCTGTTCCCTTTACGATAGAATCCCTTATCACAATTGCTCTCCCACTCTTTATCCTCCCCTCCTGTGCAGCTGAGCCACTCGTAGTGCCATGGACTTGGCTCTTGCTGCATCCCCCTGAGAAACCATCTCCCCCAGCAGTATCCAAAATGGATAATCTGTTGGAGAGGGAGATGGACCCAGGGGACTCCTGCACTACCTTCCTAGTTATTTTACTCTGTCTGGCGGTCACCCATTCCCTTTCTGCCTGTGCACTCTTTACCTGCGGTGTGACCACCTTGTTATACGTGCTATCCACATAGATCTCAGCCTCGCGGATGCTCCACAGTGACTCCAACCGCAGTTCCAGATCTGATACATGGATTTCGAGTAGCTGCAGCTGGAGTCACTTCCTGCACATGTGTTCGTCCTGGACACCGAAAGTGTCCCTGACTTCCCACATAGCACAGGAGTAGCACTCCACACTGCCGAGCTGCCCTGACATGTCCTCCCCTTAATTTACTTCCTTTATTTCCTCTAAATTAAAGGATATTAAATACACTAGGGACCTTACTTCACCTTACACACTACTTTCTCTAAACTAGAGACCTTACTTTTACTTTAACGACTGGACTGTAGAAATACTCACCAGGTCCTACTTACCAGTCAGCTCCATCCCTGATTGTGATGTCACTTTAGCGGTTTTGCAGTTGTTGTTGTTGCTTGACTGCTCCTCCTCTCGGACTCTTTCCTTGACGTAAAGTAAGAACCAGGGTGAAATGTTAGGAAAAGCAAAGGTGAAGCAAGGGGGCTCCTCCTTCCACTTTTCACATAACTCCCTCACTCTGGTTATTATTTCCCCCATCTCTATTCTGCTCTATTGCTTTCTCATTTCTCATTGACTTTTTAAATTTCCACTCACCTGGACCCTCCCCCCCCCCCACCTGCGGGCTTGCCGGCCAATTAACAGGGAGCTGGTCAGATGATGCCATTTGATGACACGTCATCTGCCAGTTTCCTTAAAGGGACCATGCACAATTTTATTTTGACAGTTGATTTCTCAGTGTTTGACAGCATTGAGGTGCTGCAAACACTGACAATCACTGCACAAAGGTGACCTCTTGCACCCAGGCTCTCCAATGACTCCCTCCATAGGCTGGAATAGATGGCAGCTGCAAGTGAGGTTACAGAGGTGATCTGTCACTGGTGAGAGAGTTTCTCCCAATGAGGTGGCACTGGACATGGATTTAAAAACTTGTAACCTAAAGAAATGTGTAAATGTATTAAAAATGCAGTACCCAACATTTTCTTTCCTCTGAGACTCACCATCTGCAACATTGGATCCTTCACACCACTTCTGCAGCTGTCATAGAAACATAGAAGATAGGAGCAGGGGTAGGCCATTCGGCCCCTCGAGCCTGCTCCACCATTAGAGTCATAGAGTCATAGAGTAATACAGCACGGATAGAGGCCCTTCGGCCCATCGTGTCCACGCCGGCCATCAAGCCCTGCCTAATCTAATCCCATATTCCAGCATTTGGCCCGTAGCCTTGTATGCTATGGCATTTCAAGTGCACATCCAAATGCTTCTTAAATGTTGTGAGGGTTTCTGCCTCCACAACCCTTTCAGGCAGTGAGTTCCAGACTCCAACCACCCTCTGGGTGAAAAAGTTCTTTCTCAAATCCCCTCTAAACCTCCCGCCCTTTACCTTGAATCTATGCCCCCTAGTTATTGACCCCTCTACTAAGGGAAAAAGCTCCTCAGCATCCATCCTATCTATGCCCCTCATAATTTTGTACACCTCAATCAGGTCCCCCCTCAGCCTCCTCTGCTCCAAGGAAAACAAACCCAATCTGCCCAGTCTCTCTTCATAGCCGAAGCGCTCCAGCCCTGGTAACATCCTGGTGAACCTCCTCTGCACCCTCTCTAACGCGATCACATCCTTCCTGTAGTGTGGTGACCAGAACTGCACACAGTATTCCAGCTGTGGCCTAACCAGTGTTTTATACAGCTCCATCATAACCTCCTTGCTCTTATATTCAATGCCTCGGCTAATGAAGGCAAGTATCCCATATGCCTTTTTTACCACCTTATCCACCTGTTCCGCCGCCTTCAGGGATCTGTGTACTTGCACACCCAGATCCCTCTGACCCTCCGTCTTGCCTAGGGTCTTTCCATTCATTGTGTATTCCTTTGCCTTGTTAGTCCCCCCAAAGTGCATCACCTCGCACTTTTCCGGGTTAAATTCCATTTGCCACTGTTCCGCCCATCTGACCAACCCATCTATATCGTCCTGCAGACTGAGGCTACCCTCCTCGCTATTTACCACCCTACCAATTTTTGTATCATCCGCAAACTTACTGATCATACCCTTTACATTCATATCCAAGTCATTAATGTAGACCACAAACAGCAAGGGACCCAGCACCGATCCCTGTGGTACCCCACTGGCCACAGGCTTCCAGTCACAAAAACAACCTTCGACCACCACCCTCTGCCTTCTGCCACTAAGCCAGTTTTGTATCCAATGTGCCAAGGCACCCTGGATTCCATGGCTGATGGTCATGGCTGATCATCCACACTCAGTACATTGTCCCTACCTTCTCCCATATCCCTTGATCCTTTTAGCCTTAAGAAATATATCTAACTCCTTCTTGAATATATTTAATGAACTGGCCTCAACTGCCTTCTGTGGTAGAGAATTCCACAGGTTCACCACTCTCTGGGTGAAGAAATTCCTCCTCATCTCTGTCCTAAATGGCTTACCCCTTGTCGTTAGACTGTGACCCCTGGTTCTGGACTCCCCCGCCATCGGGAACATCCTTCCTGCATCTAGTCTGTCTAGTCCTGTTAGAATCCAGAAACATTACAGCAGACTCGCAACACGCCACACTTACCTGGCGTGGTGTCCAGACATCGGGAAACCCAAGCCAGAAGCGGCAAAATTCAAAAGTAGCCTGAAAACTTCTGGCAAGTACCTGTTAATAGGCAGGTAATTGCCTTTAATCCTCTTTCCGCCGCTAGGTGTTGGGTCCATTCGCAAATCGGGGACCCAACACTTGGAAAAGCTGTTTGGAGGTGGGTTGACGGTGGGATCGCAACACGCCGTCAATCAAAATGATTTTAACCTATGACCCATCTCCAAACCCATCCTCTGAGCGCTGGCAAAATCGCAGACACAGACTTTTAATTATAAGCAAAAGGGTTACAGGTCATATACAATTCAGGTTATCATTGCATACAATTGATGATTACAAGCTTCTACATTTAATTCTTACACATGACTATAAATGCATTACTGATGATTAAAAGATACTAATGATTATAAGATATTGAAACAAGTAGTCCAAAAAAATCCACTAATCCGTGATAATCTTACAACTTACACCGGTCTCCTTCATGCAGGCTGATGTACTAGCTCCTGGCCATTTCGTCTTCTCAGCCAATGCACAGCAACACCTCAACCAGCCCCAGCCCCAATGATATGAACAGGAGCATTGATTGAAGTGCTCAGTCTGCTTTTTGGTTCGCCCATTACACCTCCTCCTCATTCTTGTATTCCATTCTGAAATGGGAGTCCCCTCACTAAAAAGGCCAGTGCTAATTTTAAACGCTCTCCCTCTCATATTGGCAGTCCAAGTAACTCTTTACTAAACAGGATCACCAACCTGGTCCTCCACAGGGACCCTGCTGACTGTGAGCCAGATCATTCCTCACTCCAACATGTAGAAGGAGAAACTACCCTTAGAGCAGAAAAGAAGGTCCATCACAAAGGTATCCTCAGCATTCTGAAAGACCATGTTTCATGAACTGACTCTTACCCTGCTGTAAACTTTCCACCGTGCCAACCTCCAGGTGAGGTGTTAAACCAAGGCAGCATCTGCCTGTTCCAGTGGGTCAGGTGGACGTTAAAGATTCTTTCGCACTATTTGAAGAAAAGCAGGGAGTTGTACTTTCCAACATTCTTCCCTCCAGCAACACCACCAAAAACAGATTGGGTGGTCTTTCATCTCGTTGCTATTTTTGGGAACTTGCTGTGTGCTGAGCCTCTGAGCGCATATCCTCTCCATCGCAAACACCGTCTGCATCCACCTCTGTAACACTGCCTGATTCACCCCTGCCTCAGCCCAGCTGCTGCTGAAACCTTATCCATGCTTTTTTCACCACCAGTCTTGATTACTCCAATCCTTTCCTGGCCAGCTTCCCATCCTCTACCCTTCATAAACTTCAGCTCATCTAAACATCTGCTAGCTGCACCAAGTCCTGCTCACCCATCCTTGTGTTCGCTGACCTACATTGGGTCCCGGTCCACCAATGTCACAAATTTAAAATTCTCATCTTGGTGTTCAATTCCCTTCACAGTCTCACCCCTCCCTAAATTCCATAACCTCCTTCAGCCCGAAAACCCACCGAGAATTCTGCGTTCCTCTTACTCTGGCGTTGTGTTCATCTCCTACTTCACATCGATACACTTCATCTCCCAGCTATCCCAGCTCATTCTTGCACTCTACTCCGCCTGCCCCTTGTTCATGTTGGCACTCGTCTCCCTTCCCCCCTCAATCCAAGCTGTCATTCTTACCCCTGCCCCAGTTCATAGTGGCTTTCCTCCCTTTGCTTCTCAGTTCAAACTGGTACACCTGTCCTTTTCCCCCAGTTCATGTGAGCACTCTTCTCTCCCAACCCCCATTCTCAATTTAAGTAAGCACTTTTTCTTCTACCCACTTTAAGCTGGCACTCTCCTCCTGCATTTCATGCTAGGTTCATCTCCCATCCCAGTTCACGCTGTACTCTCCCTTTGCTTTATAGTTCAGATTGCTTTAGTTTGGATATATGAAAGTGCTGAAAATCACTGTTTTACATTAGCAGGTCACTTCTAGATTCCCATGGAACACAAAGTAAAACTTTCTTTCTTCAAACTCTGCAGATGGCCTGAAGGCACTTACAGAATACGCCTTTCCACAACTTTAAAATTCATGTTTAACATTGTACTTTCAACAAAGCCTGAGTGGAAACTAATTATTACCTGATATGCTATTATAAACAGATCTGCCTTTACCTCATGTCTTCTGACTATCACCAGTCTTGGTGCAGCAGTATACCCTTATCTGAATGTTTCACTGTGAACAAATAATCTCAGCTCTATGCATTTCACCTGCTTTATAACGTATGCTACTTTATTTGTGAAGACAAGCTCGTTGTTCAATAGTCTACACGTAAATTTAAATACAGGAGGAATTCCAATGATCTTTACCACATAATGCTGATCGGATGGAAAATGCGTTGAATTCTTTTTCAGCTTCAACTGTACTTCTAATGGTGTGTGGATCGAGAAGAGTGTTGGGAGTGTTGTTTTCCTGCTCATTTATACTGTCCAGTTATTTAGTGCTATAAATCATTTCCTCACTGTGAATAGAAACTAAACCTAGAAAACAAAACTAAGAACCAAAATTTATTTCCAAGAAAAATGCTGCCAGCACAGTAACATTGTGTGCTGTTACAGAACTCCACAGAGCCTATTATAAACAGAGACCTGTTTAGCAACTGAAAAAGACCACTTGGCCCAAAGGGTCCAATGTGTTAGGTTGATCTCAACTCTGCCTGTTCACCATATCCCTCAGTCACCTCCAGTTGTCTTTTGAACCCTCTTATATTATTTGCTTCAATGGCATTTCCCTGATAACTTGCTCCATATTTCTCTTACCCTTTGTAAGGCTGCATCCAGTTACTTTGCTGGATGAATGGCTGAAGCATTGGCAGACTTGAGGATGTCGTCAATGTTCCCTCTACTTTTTATTTTAGGTGCGCGGCCCCTTTAATGGGCTGCGCCACCTATTCAAGTTTTCACACAGGCGCGTTTCTTTCCATTTAAAAGCTGGTGAGCGGCCTGCGCACGACCTCCAGACCACTGCATGATCACGCAGTTTAATGGGAACATTGGTGTCAGTGCCTGGAAGGGCTCCAAGTTTCTTGGATGTATCCTTGGTGAAGTAAAGGCCAGAACAGGAAGATTGTTGGAAACTGCAGGCTGGAAGCCCCATAGAGGGTGGCGTTGGCTGTCTGGGGCCAGATGGCAGAGACACTGGGGAAATACCATGCACCCGTTCAATGTGATGCAGGCAGCACGTCAACTGCATGCTGCCTGCTGATTAACATGATTGCAGCGTGCAGCCAGCATTAACCGCACATTGATTGGCTGCATGCATTAGCAGCCAGCCCAAAATCGCACCTTGCTAGCACCAGTTAAAGGTAGCCTGCACTGCTTAAAGCTAGCTTGTACCTCTTAAAGGGGAGGTGCATTGTGGCTGCACCAGGTGCTGGAAGACTTTCTGCAACTGATTCTGACCTGAGAAACACTCAATAATGATTCTACTTGGGTGAGAGCGGGCTCCAAGATTATCTAATGCTGCACTGGAGGCCTTGGTGGAGCAGGAGAGATGTCCAGATCCACAGGGGGTGAGGAGCCCTCCAGAGACACGCTCAGAGCAGATAGCCATGGTGGTCAATGCCAGGACTCAAGCCCCGGGGACCACACTCACTGACGCACTTCCCTTTCTCTTGCAGGACAAGGTGGCTCACAATCTGAGGCAGCAGGGGCTACCCAAAGGGGTACAGGCACGCCTTCATAATTATACCCCCATGGAGGTGATGGTGCTGGCCGTTCTTGGGAGGGCAATCTCTGAGGCAATGGCCAATGGTGGGGCTGAAGCAATCCAAGATGACCGTAACCTCAAACTTAATCTTCCCTCTCACATCCCACCTCCCCCTCATCCCATAACCTCTTCTGACTCACAAGCTGCAGATGGTGTAAGCACACACCTCTTGCTTTCTCCCCCACCCCTCACCACAACTTTACCCTGTGCCTTTCTCCTTTCAGATACCCAAGAACTGCACCTGGCCACACACTGGTGGAGGAGCAGGAAAACAGTGATCATGAAGATACAGCGTTACTCGATATCACACTCCCAGCCACCAGCTCAGATACTGATACTCTGTGTACTTTATAGGATCGGGTAGACGCGGGATCGGCACGTGATGAGACACCGAAAACAAATGGCCTGCAGCCAGGGCAGGGGAAAGGGTAGCACAGTTGCCAGCTTCCCGGAGGGCGAGGTCACACATGGGTTCTGCTGCTGAGAACTCAGATGAGGACTTCGATGTGGCGGCATACAGAAGAAGGCTGATGGGTATGCACAAGGAAATGCTTCGTGCATTGTCAGGCCTGCCACAAAGCCTGCGGTCAATGTCAAGGAGCATGGAGGAGTCCGGCACCAACCTTGCACAGGGCTTTGAACAGAGTTTGGAGCCCCTGATTTCCAGCATGAAAGTGGTGGCCAACTCCATTAGCGCACTTGTGGACCCAACCATGATGCAAAACTCTGTATGTAAGAAATAGAGCAAGAGTGTGTCAAGGGCTAATTTAACGTCAAGATCGCAGGAGAAGATTCCTTCTTGTTTTGATTCCCAGAGGAAGAATAAAGTCTACATTTAATATAAATCTATTGTATATGTTCACTGTTACTGTTACTGTTCACATATTTGTTTGAATTTGTCCTGTGCTTTATAGGCTGAGCTGTGGTCTGATAATATTATTCTTCCACTTACCAATGAGATCTCATGGCAGCACATGGTATATCCAGTAAGCCAGAGTCCTGTGTTTTACATTTATTGTTACAGTCCTTCTAGTTTTTACATTTTAAAATGAACTTTTAGTATTTGTTGCCACATTTGTTTGAAAATCCAGCCCATGTCATAGAGTCATAGGGCTAGATTTTCAGTATAGGCAGTTTTGGGGCGCTAACCTTAGCGCCCGCCCGAAGTTAGCGCCCGCCCCAAAGTAGCGCCCCGTTGCCGGGAATTCAGTGGCTTCGCCCTAAGAGGTTGGTGGAGCGCTAAAAGAGGCGTTCCACTACTCTCTTTAGGCGCTAAGCCGGCGGTCCAGAGGGATAGCGCCCAGGCGGGGCGCAGCACGGGTGCGGTCATTTTTGCACTGACAGCAGACCCCGTGGTGCCGACCAGCTCTTAAAGGGGGAAGGGACGAATTGGTCTGCTGCCACGCCCTGCACACTGCAGCCTTGCAAAGAGGCCTCAACACTACTGCTCAGCCCCAGGGAGTCATGGCAACGCCAGAGAAGGCCCGTCAGCGTGCCCTGCGCTTCTCAGAGGGTGATCTGGACATAATGGTCACAGCTCTGGAGGTGAGGCGCAAGATCTTGTTTCCAGAGAGTGGGAGGAATCCAACCCACCACGACTACACCAAAGCCTGGAAGCAGATCGCCCAGAGGGTGACGTTCACCGGCGAGGCCCCCAGGACCCACACACAATGCCGTAAGAAATACAACGATCTGACCAGGATTGTGAGGGTGAGTAGCCTTTCCAGTCTCCTCCTCATTCTTGCATGTACACCTGACATGATGGGCAAAGGGACCTGAAAGTCCTTTTGGCCAGCCCTCAGCCAGCAGCATTGGGACAGTCATGAGCATCAAATGGCCATTCGGCACTCTACACTTTGGCCCAGCTATTCCACCATGGGAGGCAGTGGACAGTACATCAGGGCTTCACTCTGTCCAAGCTATTCCACCATGGGAGGCAGTGCACACTACATCAGGGCTTCACTGCGCACTTACAGCCCGTCCTTTCTCTTGCAGGCTAAAGTAGCGTTTAATCGCCAGGCCCGTGCCAGGGGTGGCCGCGCCAAGCTGCAGAAGCTCACTCGGCTGGAGGAGCGCGTGTGTGTGCTCATGGGAGCCCGTGTGATTGTCCCCACAGCGTGCGGTGTATCCGACCCTCCACTGCCCGGCAATGGTAAGGACCTCGCCTTTTGGCCCTCTCGCGTCGCACTGGCCCATCCGAGCTACCTCCTTTGCCACTGTCCCACCAATGCGCTGAATCCCACCAGTCCTAACTCCCTCGCTGACGCCGTCTCCTCACTCTGAAGCTACTCTTGTGCATTCCTGCTTTCAGCTGGTGACGACCAGGACCCTGAGGCTGCCAGTGACAGCACCTCCAACCAGGAGGAGGAGGAGGAGCAAGCCGGACCTTCGGGGGAACAGTCACATCCCGCAGGAGAGGAGGAAATGCTCGACACCTCCTCACTGGATGAGTGCCTGGAGGAACTGTCGCAGGGCAATGCAGCTTCTGGGACCAGTGGCGTCCAGCCACCCAGCAGCCGTGCGCGTGGCCCGCGGCCTTCCCCCCAAAGGGGGGAAGGATCAGAGGGGAGTGCTGCTGCTCGGCACACTCGCCGTCACCAACGCGGCAAGGGTCCCCTAGTTCGGCCCCCTCCTCCCCAGCGGGAGAGTCGCGACTCCAGTCCGGACACCTTCACTTCGGAGGAGGTGCGGAAGCTCGATCAGATGGCCGACGACTCGGACCGGCGCCACACGGAGCTCATGAGCGTGGTGGGGCGCATGCCTGAGGCCATCGAGTCGCTGGCGACCAGTGTGCGCGAGTTCGGGGCAGCAACTGCCGCGACTGGCCGCATGCTAACTGATGCCGTCAAGACCCTGGCGGATGTGATGCGCGCGCACACCAGGACCACAGGGCCACTCACTGCTGCCACACGCGCTGTCTCAGGCAGGCATCGCCAGGGCAGGCGCCGCGCTGGACCATCCCAGCAAGCCGGCCGTCGGCTGATTGCTGCGGATCCTGCAGTGCGGGCCCGGCCGAGTGCCACCGCGCCACAGCACCAGCCAGCGCATCCCAGACGCCAGCTGGCCCACATTGCGCCATCCGTCGCCGCCATTCCCCCTCTGGAGCGTCAAGGGCAAGCGGCTGCAGCTGATGGTGGCCAGGCTCAGGTGCGCCACTCAGGAGACGGCCCCTCGAGGCCCAAACGCCGTGTAGGCTGCCCCCCAGCGGCATCTGGCGGAAGGGCATCTGAGCCTCAGGCGCCTTCCCCCAGCCTCGCAGCAGCCACTGGGCAGAGCTTGCGAAGGAGCAGCAGGCAGGGCAGGGGAGGCAAAATGCTGGCCAAGGTCTCGCCCTCGCGGGCCACTCAGTAGAGGGTGTGGCCAGCTTTCCTTTAATATGGCGGTGGCCATCTTTATTTTGCCCATGGTTGTGCTTTTGGAGGGCTTTTTTTTTGCGTTAGGCCGACGTTGAGGCCCGGTTTCAATAAAGGTGGAGTGGCTCCTCCCCAGTTTGTGGGAGTGAGTCGTTTGTTGGGCTTTTTGTGGGGCCCGTTTATTGTTTTTGGGGATTCATGTGGGAAGGGCTTTTCATTTTTGTGTAATAAAAAATTATCTTTATTCATGCAGTCTCCATGGTTGTTCTTCTTAGTGTTTGTTGGCTTCGCCGGCTGAGGGCTTGCGGAGCGGCTGCATTCATCTTCCCTCATGGCCCCTGGCCATTCCCTGACAGGGGGCTTAGAAGTACCGTGTAATAAGGTGGCGTCGTGCGGCCCTTGGCCCTGGTCGCTCCCTCCTGGGAACGTACTCCTGCTCCTCCTCCTCCTCCTCCTCCTCCTCCTCATGCTCCTCCTGCTCCTCCTCCTGAGGTGCTGGTCCAACGTCAGGTGGCAGTGCCTGAGTCCTGCGGATAGCCAGGTTGTGTAGCATGCAGCAAACCACCACAAATTGGGAGACCCGGTCCGGCGAATACTGGAGAGCTCCTCCGGAGCGATCAAGGCAGCGGAACCGCTGCTTGAGGACCCCAATAGTTAGCTCGATGATGTTGCGGGTGGTTTGATGGCTCTCGTTGTAGGCCTCTTCAGCAGCAGTCCTGGGCGCGCGGAGCGGGGTCATGAGCCAGGTGCACAAAGGATAGCCTTTGTCCCCGAGTAGCCATCCTCTTGGGGGAGGCTGTGCCTGGAACATGTCATGCACAGTACTCTGCCGCAGGATAAAGGCATCGTGGCTGCTGCCTGGGAAGCTGGCATTGACTGCCATGATGCGCTGCTTGTGGTCACAGACCAGCTGCACATTCAGAGAATGGTAGCCCTTCCTGTTGCGATACTGCTCGCCATGCTCCAGAGGGGCCCGCAAAGCCACATGCGTACAGTCAATGGCGCCCTGCACCAAGGGGAATTCCCCGAGTCTGGAAAATCCCAATGCGCGCTGATGCTGGCTCTCCAGGGCCATGGGGAAGGAGATGAATTGGCTTCTCCTTCTGAACAGTGCTTCGGTCACCTGGCGGATGCAGCGATGCGCGCCGTACTGGGAGATGTTTGCTATGTCCCCAGCAGCGTATTGGAAGGAGCCGGTGGCATAGAAGTTCAATGCCACCGTCACCTTCACTTCCACCGACAGAGACGTCCTGCACCTGAGCTTTGGCCGCAGATCTCGGCGAAGCAGGTGGCAGATCTCTGCAATCACCCCCTTTCGGAATCGGAGCCTTTTAACACATCGCGCGGCACTCATGTTTAGGTAGGAGCGCTGCTGGCGGTATAGCCTGACTGGGTAAGGCCTACGTGGCCGACGCCTGTAGCCCCCTCTGCCTCTAGCCAGGGCTGCCCCTCTCACAATGCGTCTGCGAGCCCTACGGACATGGAGCTGCAGCTCCGCGTTGGCACCCCATGCAACCCCCATCAAATCCTGGAAAACACTCTAATTTCCAAATGGCCACTTGCAGCGCTGTTGCCTGAGTCCAAAAATACCTGGCTCTTGCTGCTTGAAACCAGTTAGCTATCCTCCTTGTTGTGTCTCCAGAGATGCGTTGCACAAGACTGTTTTCTGAAAAAAGGATGGCCTTTATACTGGAGAGGACGTTCCCTTTAATTAGCGCCCCCCGGGGCCCGCGCTGGTTGTGTTGCGTTCCTTTTTCCAAACGCTCCGGCCGCCCGCCGCACAATGGGGCGGTCCGACTGAAGTTTGCAATCGGGGCGGCCAAAGGGCGTTGCACGAGGATGTGACGTCATTTTCTGCGCGCGCATCCGGGCGGGCGCTAAACTTTGCGCCGGCGCTAACGGGCAACTTAATTTGGGGCGGGGCGCAAACTGCGCTGCGCCCGGGCGCTACACGCATAGCGCCCGGAAATCACTTCTCTTAAGGCGCTAACTGCTGGCGCAAGCAACTGAAAATCTAGCCCATAGAGTCATAGAGTCATAGAGTTTTACAGCACAGAAAGAGGCCCTTCGGCCCATCGTGTCTGCGCCGCCCATCCATCCCTGTCCAGTCTAATCCCATTTTCCAGCATTTGGTCCATAGCCTTGTATGCAATGGCATTTCAAGTGCTCATCCAAATGCTTCTTGAATGTTGTGAGGGTTCCTGCCTCTACCACCCTTTCAGGCATTGAATTCCACATTCCAACCACCCTCTGGGTGAAGAAGTTCCTCCTCAAATCCCCTCTAAATCTCCTGCCCCTTACCCTGAATCTATGCCCCCTTGTTATTGACCCCCCCACTAAGGGGAAAAGTTCCTCTTTATCTACCCTATCTATGCCCCTCATCATTTTGTACACCTCAATCAGGTCCCCCCTCAGCCTTCTCTGCTCCAAGGAAAACAACCCCAGCCTGTCCAGCCTCTCTTCATAGCTGAGGCGCTCCATCCCAGGTAACATCCTGGTGAATCTTCTCTGCACCCTCTCCAAAGCAATCACATCCTTCCTATAGTGAGGCGACCAGAACTGCACACAGTACTCCAGCTGTGGCCTCACCAGCGTTTTGTACAGCTCCATCATAACCTCCCTGCTCTTATATTCTATGCCTCGGCTAATGAAGGCAAGTATCCCATATGCCTTTTTAACCACCTTATCTACCTGCTCCGCTGCCTTCAGGGATCTATGTACATGTACACCAAGGTCCCTCTGACCCTCTGTACTTCCTAGGGTCCTACCACTCATTGTGTATTCCTTTGCCTTATTTGTCCATCCAAAATGCATCACCTCGCACTTTTCAGGGTTAAATTCCATATGCCACTTTTCCGCCCATCTGACCAACCCGTTTATATCGTCCTGTAGCCTGAGGCTTTCCTCCTCGCAATTTACCACCCCACCAATTTTCGTGTCATCTGCGAACTTACTGATCATACCTTTTACATTCTCATCCAAATCATTTATGTAGATCACAAACAACAAGGGACCCAGCACCGATCCCTGAGGTACCCCACTGGACACAGGCTTCCAGTCACAAAAGCAACCTTCGACCATCACCCTCTGCCTCCTGCCACTCAGCCAGTTTAGGATCTAACGCGCCAAGGCACCCTGGATCCCATGGGCTCTTACCTTCTTGACCAGTCTCCTATGCGGGGCTTTGTCAAAAGCTTTACTGAAGTCCATGTAAACCACATCCACAGCATTTCCCTCATCCACCCCCGTAGTCACCCCCTCGAAAAATTCAATCAGATTTGTCAGACATGATTTACCCTTGACAAAGCCATGCTGACTATCCCCGATTAATCCTTGCCTCTCCAAGTGGAGATTAATTTTGTCCCTCAGAATTTTTTCCAATAATTTCCCCACCACAGATGTTAGACTCACTGGCCTGTAATTCCCTGGTTTATCCCTGCTACCCTTCTTGAATAATGGTACTACATTAGCTGTTCTCCAGTCCTCTGGTACATCCCCTGTGGCCAGAGAGGTTCTGAAAATTTGTGTCAGAGCCCCTGCAATCTCCTCCTTTGCCTCCCACAGCAGCCTGGGATACATCTCGTCCAGGCCTGGGGATTTATCCACTTTTTGGCCTGCTAAAACCGCTAGCACCTCCTCCCTCTCGATGCTAATATGTTCAAGTATGTCACAGTCCCCTTGCCCGATTTCTATGTCTGCATCGTCTTTCTCCATAGTGAACACAGATGCAAAAAATTCATTTAAAACCCCACCTACATCCTCTGGCTCTACACACAGATTGCCACTTTGGTCCCTAATGGGCCCTACCCTTTCCCTGGTTATCCTCTTGCCCTTAATATACTTATAAAACATCTTAGGATTTTCCTTTATTTTGCTCGCCAGTGTTATTTCATGGCCCCTCCTCGCCCTCCTAATTTCTTTTTTAAGTATGCCCCTGCACTTTTTATACTCCTCTAGGGCTTCTTCCGTCTTTAGTCTTTTGTAACTGCCAAAAGCCCCCCTTTTATTTCTAATGCATTTTTGTATATCCCTTGTCATCCAAGGTTCCCTTTGCTTGTTGGTCCCACCCTTGATCTTTACAGGAACATGTTGGCGTTGTACTCTCTCTATTTCCCTTCTGAAAGTCTCCCACTGTTTTGATGTGGATTTTCCTATAAGCAGCTGCTCCCAGTCCACTTTGGCCAGATCCTGCCTTATCATATTAAAATCGGCCTTCCCCCAATTTAGAACCCTTATTTCCGGGCCGTCTTTGTCTTTTTCCATGACCACCTTAAATCTCACCGAATTATGGTCACTGTCGCCAAAATGCTCTCCTACTGACACTTCCACCACTTGCCCGGCTACATTCCCCAGAATTAGGTCCAGTACCGCCCCCTCTCTTGTAGGACTTTCTACATGATGGCTCAAAAAGCTCTCCTGGATGCACTTTAAGAATTCTGCACCCTCTAAGCCTTTCACACTCTGACTGTCCCAATTTATATTGGGGAAGTTGAAATCCCCCACTATTATTACCCTATTATTTTCGCACTTTTCTGAGATTTGCCTACATATCTGTTCCTCTATCTCCCCCTGACTGTTTGGGGGCCTATAGTACACTCCCAGCAAAGTGCTTGCCCCCTTTTTGTTTTTAAGTTCTACCCATATGGCCTCATTAGAGGAACCCGCTAATATATCATCCCTCCTTACAGCAGTAATTGACTCCTTAATTAATATTGCAACACCCCCTCCCCTTTTACACCCCCCTCTGTCTCGCCTGAAGATTCTATACCCCGGAATATTGAGCTGCCAGTCCTGACCCCCCCTCAACCATGTCTCCGTGATAGCAACAATATCGTACTCCCATGTGTTCAACAACAACTTCAGTTCATCCACCTTATTTGCAAGACTCCTTGCATTAAAATAAATGCCTTCCAGCCCTGCCATGTTCTCTTTTGCCTTCACATATTTGCTCTGCCTTCCCAGCTGACTTGTTTTTCCCTCTGTATTTGGCTGTAAATCACCCCCTACTATAGCTCCACTCTGTACCCCAACCCCCTGCCAAGTTAGTTTAAACCCTCCCCAGCAGTGCTAGCAAACCTCCCCGCAAGGATATTGGTGCCCCTCTGGTTCAGGTGTAAACCGTCCGACTTGTACAAGTCCCACCTTTCCCAGAAGCAGACCCAGTGATCCAGGAAACTAAAGCCCTCCCCCCTGCACCATCCCTTTAGCCACGCATTCATCTGTTCTATCTTCCTATTCCTATACTTACTAACACGTGGCACCGGGAGTAATCCAGAGATTACAACCTTTGAGGTCCTGCTCTTTAATCCTTCACCTAGCTCCCTAAATTCTTGCTGCAGGACCTCATCCCTCTTTTTACCTATGTCGTTGGTACCAATGTGGACCACGACCACTGGCTGTTCACCCTCCCCCTCCAGAATGCCCTGCAGCCGCTCAGTGACATCCTTGACCCTGGCAGCAGGGAGGCAACAAACCATCCTGGATTCACGTCTACGGCCACAGAAAC
This sequence comes from Somniosus microcephalus, assembly GCF_052327205.1. NCBI lineage: Eukaryota > Metazoa > Chordata > Chondrichthyes > Squaliformes > Somniosidae > Somniosus > Somniosus microcephalus. The sequence goes on from NC_140994.1 coordinate 68,342,686, forward strand.
GCCTCTCTGTTCCCCTTACTATAGAATCCCCTACCACTATTGCTCTCCCACTCTTTTTCCCCCCTTCCTGGGCAGCAGGAGCACCCCCAGTGCCAGGAAGTTGGCTGCTGCTGCCTTCCCCTGGTGAGTCATCCCCCTCAACAGTATCCAAAGCGGTATACTTGTTTGAGAGGGGAATGGTCACAGGGGTCTCCTGCACTACCTGCCTGCTTCTATTGCTCCGCCTGGTGGTCACCCATTTCCTGTCTTCCTGTGCAGCCCTTCCCTGCGGTGTGACCAACTCACTAAACGTGCTATCCACGAACCTCTCAGCATCGTGAATGCTCAACAACCCATCCACCCGCAGCTCCAGCGCCTCAATGCGGTCTGCTAGTAGCTGCAGATGGATGCATCTCTGGCACACGTGGTCATCAGGGGCACCGGGGTCCCTGAATTCCCACATAGAGCAAGAGGAGCATATCACGGGGCTGGGCTCACCTGGCATGACCTTCCCTTTACTTAATTTAAATTAATTTACTATCACCAATTAAAGATATCTCTAAGGCGCTTGTATAGTCTACCAACAGTCCCTGCTACACCAGAAAGACCCTGGTAACTATAAACTACAGAGTTAAAGTTTAAAAAAGAGAGATACTCACCAACCAATCACTTACCTGCTCCCTGGTGACGTCACACTCTGATTACTTTTTACCTCTCTCCCCGCTGCTGAGTTGGTATGCCTCGCCTCTCTCCGGTTTTTATGCCGGGCTCCGACTCACTGCTCCCGCTGGTCTCGGGCCTCGCCTCTCTCCGGTTTTTATACCGGGCTCCGACTCGCTGCTCCCGCTGGTCCCGATTGGTCTCGGGCCTCGCCTCTCTCCGGTTTTTATACCGGGCTCCGACTCGCTGCTCCCGCTGGTCCCGACTGGTCTCGGGCCTCGCCTCTCTCCGGTTTTTATACCGGGCTCCGACTCGCTGCTCCCGCTGGTCCCGACTGGTCTCGGGCCTCGCCTCTCTCCGGTTTTTATACCGGGCTCCGACTCGCTGCTCCCGCTGGTCCCGACTGGTCTCGGGCCTCGCCTCTCTCCGGTTTTTATACCGGGCTCCGACTCGCTGCTCCCGCTGGTCCCGACTGGTCTCGGGTCTCGCCTCTCTCCGGTTTTTATACCGGGCTCCGACTCACTGCTCCCGCTGGTCCCGACTGGTCTCGGGCCTCGCCTCTCTCCGGTTTTTATACCGGGCTCCGACTCACTGCTCCCGCTGGTCCCGACTGGTCTCGGGCCTTGCCTCTCTCCGGTTTTTATACCGGGCTCCGACTCGCTGGTCCCGACTGGTCTCGGCCCTCGCCTCTCTCCGGTTTTTATACCGGGCTCCGACTCGCTGCTCCCGCTGGTTTCTCCACTTGGGGTCTCTCTGCCAGTGTAAATCATTTGGACTTTTGTTTCCAGTTTTCTGATGGTGCATCTGTAATTCTAGCCTGCTCCGAAACTTTTTACTTAAACTGCAGATTAAAACAGTTAATTTGTGCCCTTTTACACCAAAATTTCCACTGAACAAGTCACACAGATACCATATTGAGGTAGTTTTACACAATAACAGATAACAGCTGGCATTTATTTAGTGTCAATTTCAATTTCAATTTCAATTTTTTCAATTTTATTTGTCACATAACCAAATACAACAAGTGAAATCCAGTCAGTGAAATGCTTTTCTCTTAACGAGCCGAGCGCACCAATCAGCAAAGGACACTTAGCTGCCTGGTACGCACGGAGCCCGCAAGGACGGCAGCAATCTTCATCGGCGCCATCACAATAGGGTCCGCTCTCGCCTCGCTCCGCCTTTCCCGCACTCCTGCCCGACAATCTTCAGCCGCCGTGGTACCGACGTCCCGGGGCCTGCTTCTCCCTGGCTCTCCTTCCATCCGGTCTGACCTCCAAGCCTCCCGCAGTGTCCGACCTTCCAGGGCCTGCTTTTCCCGACCTCGGTACGCTGGCCGCATTCCCTCCTACCGGTTCGACCTCAGAGCCTCCCGACGAGGAGCTGCCGACCGCCGTGCTGCAACGGGTCGTCGTGGCCTCCATCGCTGCTTCTGCTGACTCACCGCCAACTCTTCCTTTCTGGAGGGACTCTTTCTGCTGTGTGTGAGAAGGAGCTGCCTGCACTGTTCCTTATGTTCATGGTGAAGGAAAGATCACATTTATTCTGGCTCGTTGAAATATTTTGTGTGTGTGAGAAGGAGCTGCCTGCACTGCTCCTTGTGTTCCGGGTGGAGGAAAAAATACGTTTATTCTGGCTTGTTGAAATATTTATAACGACTCAAAGCCCATCTGGACACAGCCCCAGTGCAATGTGCTGCTGTGAGGAGGCTGCTGTTTGCTCCCTTACTCGGGCCCATGATACCTCCGCTCCCTGATGTGTTCAGCGATCATCAGCCGAGAACAGAGGAAACGGCCCCCGCTGGCAGAGCTGGGGGAGGGGAGCTCGCAGGGCCCTTCCTGTCTTTAATGTTTCTGTGTCAGCTGTGTCTCAGTTGATAGCAGACTCACCTCTGAGTCAAGAAGACTGTGGGTACAAGTCCCACCCCATGGGACTTGAGCACATAAAGCTAAGCTGACACTGCAGTGCTGAGGGAGTGCAGCACTGTCGAAGGTGCCGTCTTTCAGATGAGGCATTAAACCGAGGCCCCATCTGCTTTGTCAGTTGGACCTAAAAGATCCCATGGCACTATTTTGAAGAAGAGTAGGGGAGTTATCCTCGGTGTTCTGGCCAATATTTATCCCTCAACCAACATAACAAAAACAGATTATCTGGTCTTGTAAAACGCTTTGAGACGTCCGGTGGCCGTGAAAGGCGCTATATAAATGCAAATCTTTTTTCTTTTACAGTAAATGTCCCAAGATGATCCATCGATGGGGAAGGAATACTCAGCAATAGCAAAGGAAAGGTGAAAGGTTAAAGAGGAAGAATTTTAGCAGGTTTTGACGGTGGGGTGAGAATGAGCAAGGTACATGGGTTTAAGGGGAAGTATTCCAGACAGCAAGGCCAATAAGGCTATTTTCCAGCTCTCAGAATCTCCTGCTTAAGGCTGCTCGTAAACAAAGTGTATGAGAGCCTCGGTGAGAGCCACAAATTACTTTAAAATTTTTAAACAGGGCAAAGGTGCAATTTCCCAGCTTTTTCAGTTGGTTCTCCCCTGGATCATGTTATTTGCTTTGTGAGCCTATTTGGAGTGGTCCTCAGGAAAGGAACTTTCCTAAAAACTCGCTGCTCCTTTAATGACTCCATTAAAGGAGCAGCGACTTTTTAGGCATTTTTTTGTTTCTATTTTTAAAGTGCATATTTAGTACTGGGTTGTTTTCCTTTTTTAGTGTATGTATTGTTCATTGTATTCAGTGGTGGGAATTAATTGGAGTGTAGGAACGGAAGTTCCTATCCGAATAATGAAGTTCGACGCAGTGAAACAAAATAACAAAGTTTAATAAACAAACAACTTAACTGGTAAAACTACAGGAGCAGATGTAAACAGGTCTGTGCAGCCTCACAGCCTCTCTAAGACTGCTACTAAGTACTGGAAGCTGACGTCATGACGTCATCATGCAAAAATGCAAGAAACTACATACAGTTTAAAGGTGCAGTCCACAGCTGCACTACATGGTAGTTAAAGGGATGATTACTAATTGCCCAGTGTCTCTTGGTGGCTCCGCCACAGGCGCCCCCCCCAGAATTCTCTTTAACAGACAGCGTCAAACGAACAGGAGGTTTAATGATACTGCCCGAACGACTACGAACTTCAGGCAGTGGAACGTTGGGAGACGAGCCGGTGCTTGGCTGTGTCTGAAGCGGTGCATCTGGGGTGGAGGAAACAGTAGCAGAAGGTGTAGGCAAGGATGAGGCAGAAGCAGGCAGTTCAATGGTGGGCCGTTGCATAACTGGTCTAGCAGCCAACGGTGGTCGTCCATGGCGAGGTGGCTAGGCAGCAACAACTGGTTCACTCCGATCTAGATGGGCTGGTTTAAGTCGGTCGATAGAGATGGTATCGGACTTACCTCCCACTTCGACCGTGAAAAATTTCTCTCCCGCTGAGATGACACGAAACGGTCCAGCATAAGGTGGTCTGAGTGTATCTCTATGAGCGTCCTGCCGAATAAAAACGTAATCGGAACTCATAAGTTCTGCCGGAACATGAGGCCTCTGTAGGCTGTGATGCGAGGTTGAAATAGGCAGGAAATTCTTTGCCACCTCGTGATGCTGAAGGAGCTGCTGAGCAGGCGACCACGGTTCTGTATGTGGAGGGAGGAAGTCCCCTGGTACTCGAAGTGCTTGACCGTAGACTAACTCAGCCGATGAAGCCTGGAGGTCATCCTTGGGGGCTGTACGGAGGCCTAGCATCACCCAGGGGAGTCTGTCCCCCCAGTTGGGACCACGCAAGCTGGCACGGAGGGACGCCTTTAGAGACCAATGAAACCTCTCGCATAGACCGTTCGCTTGTGGATGGTAAGCGGTGGTACGGTGCAGCTTGGTACTCAAGCCCTGTGCAACTGCGTTCCACAACTCTGACGTGAAGTGTGGACCTCGGTCAGAGGAGATGTCAGATGGCACCCCAAACCGTCCACCCACGACGAAATAAACGCCCTGGATACGTCCGCTGCAGTGGTAGCAACCAAGGGAATCGCCTCTGGCCACCTGGTAGTGCGGTCCACTATTGTCAGGAGATGCATGAAACCCCGCGAAGCGGGGAGGGGACCCACTAATTCCACATGTACGTGATCGAACCGGCGTTCCGGCACCGGGAAGATGGCCACTGGAGCCTTAACATGACGATGGACCTTAGATTTTTGACAGTCCACGCAATTGTTTGTCCAGTCCCGAACGTCCGAATACATTCCCTTCCAAAAAAATTTGCGGGGCATGAGCCGTTGTGAAGCTTGCATCCCCGGATGTGATAAGCCACGTATAGCCTGAAAAATCTTCTTACGCCATTCGACCGGCACAATGGGCCGGGGCACTCCCATGGATGTGTCGCACAAGAGCGTGGTTCCTGCTGATTGGAACATAACATCAGCTACCTGCAAGCTAGAAGGCGTGGTCCGATACGCCTGAACTTCGGGATCTGCCAGTTGTTCTTCCGCCAACCCGACAAAATCGATTCCCAGGTGAACTGCCTGGACTGGGGCACGTGAAAGGCAATCAGCCACGAGATTATCTTTGCCGGACACATGTCGTAAATCTGTCGTAAATTCGGATATAAATGTAAGGTGGCACTGTTGCCGGGCTGACCACGGCTCTGCCGTTTTGGCCATTGCGAAAGTGAGCGGCTTATGGTCCACAAATACAGTGAACGGGCGCCCTTCTAGGAGAAAACAGAAATGCCGGATGGCCAAAAACAGGGCCAGCAACTCCCTGTCAAAAGTGCTATATTTTCGCTCGTTCTTGCGCAGTTGGCAGCTAAAAAAGGCCAATGGCTGCCAAGACCCGTCAACCCATTGTTCCTGAACCGCCCCGATGGCGTAATCGGAGGCATCGGTAGTAAGGGCGATGGTCGCGCCCGGGAGTGGGTGTGCAAGCATAGTTGCGTCTGCCAACGCTGCCTTGGTGTCCAGGAATGCTTGGTCCATCTGTGGTGTCCAACTGATAACATCTTTACCCGACCTCCCTTTGAGTGCTTCGTACAGCAGCTGCATCAATTGGGCTGCCTTGGGGACAAAACGATGATAAAAATTTACCATCCCCAGGAACTCCTGAAGAGATTTAAATATGTGAGGCCGCGGGAATGCCGTAACTGCCTCTACCTTGGTGGCCAGTGGGACGGTTCCTTCTGAGGTGATCCTATGCCCCAGAAAGTCAATGCTGGTTAACCCAAACTGGCATTTGGCTAGGTTTATGATGAGGCCATGTTGGCTGAGACGGGCAAAGAGTGTACGTAAATGAACCATGTGCTCCTTCTTATCCTTACTAGCGATGAGAATGTCATCCAAGTAAATGAAAATGAAGGGAAGGTCCCGTAACACAGAGTCCATGAATCGCTGAAAGGCCTGAGCCGCATTTTTCAATCCAAACGGCATGCGGAGGAACTCAAAAAGGTCAAACGGTGTGATGACCGCCGTTTTGGGGACGTCTTGAGGGTGCACAGGAACTTGGTGATATCCACGGACGAGATCTACTTTGGAAAATATTGAGTTGCCAGCCAAATGAGCCAAAAAATCTTGTATATGCGGTATTGGATACCTATCCGGCATAGTGGCTTCGTTAAGGCATCTGTAATCCCCGCAAGGCCTCCATCCGCCACCTGGGTTAGGTACAATGTGTAGTGGGGAGGGCCAAGGACCATCGGAGCGTCGGACAATCCCAAGGCGCTCCATGGTCTGAAACTCTGCCTTTGCGGCTGCAAGCTTTCCGGGTTCCATTCTACGTGCCCGAGCGTAAACAGGTGATCCCGTTGTGGTGATGTGATGCGCCACACCGTGCCTCGCGACTGCTGCCAAAAATGTAGGCCTGGTGAGCTCCGGGAACTCGCCGAGTAGGCGCCTAAACCCTTCCTGCGATGGAACCGCACAGGCAACCGACCAGGAGACAGCGGTGCTGCGGTGGCAAGGCACCGCGTGGAAAGTGGACGCATTAATGAGTCAACAATGTTGGACGTCGACCAGAAAACCATAGGCACAGAAAAAATTAGCCCCCAGGATGGCCTTTAGCCGTTATAAACTCCCACACAAAACGTTGACCTCCGAGAGTTAAATTAACTGTCCGTTTACCGAGCGTGCGAATGGCCGCACCATTGGCTGCCTCGAGGGAAGGACCGTGACTGCCGAATTGTAGATCTAGCTTTGAAACTGGCAAAATACTGCACTGAGAACCAGTGTCACACAAGAATCGTCGCCCTGTCATGGAATCCGTAATGTAGAGGAGTTTTCCCGCTGAACCGACTGCCATGGTGAACTGGGTGTGTTTGTCAGACCCTGTCATCCTCATCGAAGTTTGCGGGCCTGCTGGAGATTTTTTTTCAGCGAAACTGCAGGGAAGACGGCAGCGTCGAGCCTTGGCGCCAAAACGGGCGTGGTACACACACCAGCCTGCTGGAGGAGGGCTGGGCTTCACTCGCGTGGGGGAGAGGTGCCTCGTGGCTGCACAACACTGCTGTGTGACCGTAAAAATCTTGTCTGCCTCTGCAGCAAGCTCGGCACAGTCTGTAATCGTAGAACTGGCCAAGGCTGCCTGAACTGGTTCAGGTAGCTGCCAGAGGAAGAGTTCTCGAAACAAAAAACATTGGGGCTCCGAACCCAAAAGCGTGAGCATCTGGCTCATCAATTCCGATGGTTTTGAGTCCCCAAGGCCAGGCATAGCAATAAGCCTGCGTGCACGCTCCAACTTATTTAAACCAAACACCTGTAGTAAACGTGTTTTTAGAGCTTCATACTTGCCCTCTGCCGGTGGATTGCCCAGGAGGCTGACGACCCGCGAGGCCGTGGCGCTGTCGAGAGCGGAGACCACGTAATAATAACGGGTCGAATCCGCTGTAATGTCCCGGAGTGCAAACTGGGCTTCTGCCTGGAAAAACCATGCTGCTGGTTGCTGTTCCCAGAACTGCGGCAATTTAAGGGCGACGGCGTTCGTATTCATTATAAATATCTCAACGAAAGTTGTCCGACGAGATCGGGGTCACCAATGTAGAAACGGAAGTTCCTATCCGAATAATGAAGTTCGACGCAGTGAAACAAAATAACAAAGTTTAATAAACAAACAACTTAACTGGTAAAACTACAGGAGCAGATGTAAACAGGTCTGTGCAGCCTCACAGCCTCTCTAAGGCTGCTACTAAGTACTGGAAGGTGACGTCATGACGTCATCACGTTCTCCATGCCAACTGGGGGTCACGTGATCGGCGTCATGACGTCATCACGCGAAAATGCAAGAAACTACATACAGTTTAAAGGTGCAGTCCACAGCTGCACTACATGGTAGTTAAAGGGATGATTACTAATTGCCCAGTATCTCTTGGTGGCTCCGCCACAGGAGACTCTTTTTCTCCCATATAGGCCGGAATTCTGTGGAGGAAGGTGGGTTGGGGTTGGTGGGGGGGCTCCGAGGTGGTCGGGAGGCCAGATTGAGAGGCTGGCTGCGGATGTGTAGGCCTTAAACTGCACAGAGGGGGAATGGAGCGTTCATGTGGAGGCCATTAAATGGATAGAGGGGGGTCGGGCAGGCAGTTGAGGGGGGGAGTGAGGGTCGAAGGTCGGGCAGATGATCGGGGAGGATCAGGGCTTGGGCAGACGATTGTGGGGGGGTAGATGATCGGGGTTGTGGGTGAACGAGGATCGGGGCGATGGGGGTGGTGTGAATGGTAGATCGTGGCCGGCCTCAGCATCATCGGTGGTGGGGGGGTGAGGCCTGAAGTGGGTGATTGGAGGCCTCGTGAGGGGGTCTTTGATCGCGGGGCGTGTGTTAGGTAGGAACCCTGGCATAAGAGCTGGATGTTAATAGTCCCAAGCTATGAGGTGGTCTTCAACTTCACCTTCAATATTCCCTCCATACTCTTGTGTCCAGAGCTTGTAATGTCCTGAGCTGTAATCCAGTTCACATCTTTGTCATCCTGTGCAACCAGAGAAGTATCCTTACAGAGGTCTGTTGAAGGAGCAGGTACATTGACAGACATGTGGCCAACCTTTAGCCCATCTTCAATGGAGAGGACAATTGGGCGGAGTGCCAATGCACTGTGGTCTGTTCAGTGCTGCCGCCCAAGACGTCCTGAGGTCGTGGAAGGTGCTTTATGAAAGGTTAATGAGCAAACTATTCAAGTATAGTCAGCACTACAGATGAGCCGAAAATTTGGGCCTGTTTTCATTAATTAGAGTTTTACGGGGTGATTTGATAGAGGAATTTAAAATTATGAAAGGATGGGACAGAGTAGATTGAAACTGACTGTATCTAGAGGTTGAGGGATGTAGAACAAGGGGACATAGACCTAATGTTAAATGTAAGAGATTTAGGACAGGGAGCAGGAGAAGCTTTTTTACACAGAGGGTTGTGAGGCTGTGGAATACACTACCAGAATAGGTTAGATCAGTGATTGAAGGAAAGGGGAATAAAGGGATGTGGTAATTGGGTGGAGAGATGGGATTAGGACAATTACTCATGTGGGGTATGAAACACCAACATGGACCTGTTGGGCTGAATGGCCTGTTTCTGTTTTGTAATTTCTGCATGATTCGATGTAAATCCTGTCTGCACCTAGGCCTAGAGTTCCTGCTGACTATTGGCTAATTTTACATAGAATTATATAGAAAGTACAGCACAGAAACAGGCCATTTGGGCCAACTGGTCCATTTTATCTTATTTTTATATTCTTTAGCCTTCCTCCCTCTACTGCGTTTTCCTTGACTGAGATGGTGACACTCTCTGGAAAATTGACTTTCCTGGGTATTGTCCAAGCTGCTCTGTGTTGGCCAACGAGGGACTCAGAAGGTTTGATGAAGAGCTGGTGCAGCTGACAAGTTACAGGGCAGGGAGACTCCCAGTGACAGAGGCTGAGATCTGAATGAACGCTCTGGATGGGAGTCCAATCGTCTGTCAGCAAAACTTCAGAACAATAGAATCAAGCTGATGATGTATTTGAAGGACCTGCAGTGGTCGTTGGCTCTTTCTCAGCTGTCTTAGATGGAAAGCCTTTCACCCGATGGGGGACTTTTTGTGAACAGGCAGCAAATGAAAGATAGGACGGCAGAGTGGTTTTATAACACTCTCTATGGGCTGGTTTGGATATTTTTATTACACTGTCATTACCCTAAAAAGAATATAAGTGATATGTTCAGAGTGCACTGAAGCTTATGGCACCTCCAGCTATAATGTTTTGCATGCATTGCTGTTAAAAGAGGTGATGTTGCTCCCATGCACCTGCTGCCCTTGTCCTTCTAGGTGGTAGAGGTCGCGGGTTTCGGAGGTGCTTTCGAAGAAAACTTGGCGAGTTGCTGCAGTGCATGTTGTAGATGGTACACACTGCAGCCACAGTACTCATCCAAACAAGTGGAGAGTGTTTTAATTTCCTTTGTGCAGGAATGCCCCGCCAGTCTCAAAATGAAAGTTTGGGCCTCCCTGCCCCGGACTCCCCACGTTCCGCCCCCGAGACCCTCCCAGAACCTCCTTCAATGCACCTACCGGAATGCCGTACGGGTGGGAAGTGGGCTGGCGGCACGATAATGAGGTTCAGGATTGAAATACCCTCGGGCCTGATATCTGAAGCAACGGGTGAGTTTCCCACTCCCCTCGCCACTCACCCACCCAAAACCCATCTGGAATTAAAACTGGGCCCATGTAATGTTTAATATTGTTTAAAAACAGCTCTTATAATTCATAAACAACTACTGTGGCTCCATCCCATTGGCTCAATTAATTCTAATTCCCCAAAACCCACCTTATTTTTTTTTCCACACATAGCAAATGGTCTAAGGATAGAGAAACAAATTGTATTTGGTTCGTGCACCAGTGATGTTAATATTCTTGAATGAAGCACAGGGATTTAGAAGAATTACAATAAGATTATCGTTTGAAAATTATACACACGAGTGAAATGTTCATTCAAAAGAAAGTGCCAGCAGAATATAATAAGTGAAGCGAGTACCCGACCAAACCTACTCATAGATCAGAGAGTATTAATGCATCCTTCACAGAGCACAGAGTGGGATTAAAATGGAGTGTATTTAAACAGTGTGTTTTATTTGGGAATTTGGAAAGAGTAGGAACTTCTGGTAAGTATTGGGTAAGTAGTAGTAGATGTAAAAAGTGAAATTCAGTTCAACATTTTGATTTTAACCAAGAACTTAAAAAACTGTAGTTAACAGAAGTTCCCTGCCAGTGGCAGTTAACTGTCAGTCAGCTGTAAGTGTTTGTCTTGAATCGGTGCTAATCACAGGGAGCAGGGGAGCTGAGTCAGCACTTGTAAATTGGGTGAGGCTCCTAGGGCTAAAATTGAGTGGGGCGCTAACTTCGCCGGTGTGCTATTTTTGGCGCCCCAGAGAAATTAGCGCCCCCGCACCGGAAATTGAGTGGTTGCACCCCAAGAGGAAAGCGGGGCGCTTGGGGCACTGCGAGTCAATATTGCAGCGCTACGTGCCGCGGTATTGTAGGCCTTCCTCCCCTTCTTACAGGGAAGGGGCCTTGCACAGCCCGATCCGGAGCGCAGCTGAGCCCCCGGAGATCGGGAGTGCCTGCAAAAGATCCCGGCACTCAAGAGAAGTGCCGAGCTCTTGGAGCACAGCCGGCACTCCGCAGGGGGTGCGGTTCAGGAGGCTGGGGATGGGAGCGCAGGCAGGTGCTGCCAGGCGGCCAGCAACAAAAATGGCCGCCCTGCACCTCGCCTTTAAATAGTGCCTCTCCGGCTGCAGGTAGGCTCCCCTGACCCCGTCGGACACAGCGTCCAGTGGTAAGTATGGGGACACTCCCAAAGATCATGGCCGGTGTGCGAGTGGGGCACTGCGCACGGCGATGATGTCATCACCGGCGGCACAGCACCGCGGGGCGCTACCGGGCAGCACTGCCGCTAACCTCCCGCTGAATTTTGCGGGTGGCGTCAGTGGCGCCGTGCCTGGGTGCTAGTTGCCTGGGTCTTAGGGCGCTAACGGGAGGCGCAAAGCAAAAATTTTCCCCCTCTGTTTTATTTGGGAATTCGGAGAAGAGGGGGAAGGGGTTTTTGCTTTTTACCTACACTACATGTGTTACAGGTAGATATTTAATTTCAGTAGCCATAACTTAATCTAGATCAAGTAAGTAGTCAAGAACCTACACTTTAAACTAAGTTACCTAACTACAAATGTAATTAAATTTAATTAAATAAAACAAGGTCATATATGGATGGCAATGCAGGTGGTGTGCCGCAACTGCAGCATGTGTGAGTTTGTGGAGAACATTGTGATCCTGGACAACCACGTTTTCAGTAAGTGCCTGCATCTTGAGGAGCTTCAGCTCAGAGTTTTGAGCAGGAGTCTGAGGTGCAGACATTGCAGGGGATCAGGGATGGGGAGAGTTACCTGGACACTTTGATCCAGGAGGCAGTCACACCCCTTAGGTTCGGCAGTGGTACAGGTCTGGTTAGTGGTCAGGGACAGGAGGGTGCTCTCCACAAACTCCCACATGCTGCAGTTGCGGCACACCACCTGCACTGCCATCACTATATGAACTTGTTTTATTTAATTAAATTTAATTAAATTTGTAGTTAGGTAACTTAGTTTAAAGTGTAGTTTCTTGACTACAACTCAGGCAGGTAAGGGGGCCCAAGGTGCAGTGCTGGAGGAGCCTCAGCCTTTGCCCTTATCCAACAGGGATCAACAGGTATGAGGTTCTTGCTGCCTGTGTGGATGAGGGAAAAGCCTGCAGGATGGATGAGCAATCCGACCACGGCACCATGGTGCAGGAGGCCATTCAGGTGGGGGGAGTGAAAGGCAATGTATTTGTGGTAGGGGACAGTATAGTCAGGGGGATAGATACTGTTCTCTGCAGCCTTGACCGAGAGTTCCTAAGGTTGTGTTGCCTGCCCGGTGCCAGGGTTAAAAACATCTCCTCGTGGCTGGAGGAGAACTTGGAGTGGGAGGGGGAGGATCCAGTTGTCATGATCCATGTAGGAACCATTGACATAGGTAGAACTAGGAATGAGGTTCTGCTGAGGGAGTTTAAGGAGCTAGGATCCAAATTGAAAAGCAGAACCTCAAAGGTAATAATCCCTGGATTGTTACATAAGCCACGCGCAAATTGGCATAGGGACAAACAGATTTTAGGTTTAAATATGTGGCTTAAAGAGTGGTGTGGGAGGGAGGGGTTTCAATTCATGGGGCACTGGCACCAGTACTGGGGAAAGAGGGAGCTGTTCCGTTGGGATGGGCTCCACTTAAACAAGGCTGGGACCAGTATCCTGGCAAACCGAATAACTAGGGCAGTAGACAGGGCTTCAAACTAATGAAGGTGGGGTGAGAGGATTCAGGAAAGAGTAAATTTAAAAGCAGTGAGAGAAAAGTCAAGGCTCTAGAGTAGAGTTTTGAGTAAAAATAAGCAGAGTGGGTCAGGAAGGGACAGAGAGAGTAACAAAGGTAATAAGGAATCAATGAATAAGGTGACATCAGGGAAAAATTGAAATAAGTCAAAGCTAAAGGCACTATATCTGTGTGCGAAACATTCACAAGAAAATAGATGAATAATTAACACAGATAGAAATTAATAGGTTTGATCTAATAGCCATTACAAAGATGTGGTTGCAATGTGGCCAAGTTTGGGAACTAAATATGCCAGGATACTTAACTTTTAGAAGAGATAGGTAAAATGGAAAAGGAGGAGGGGTAGCCCTCATAATAAAGGATGGGATAAAGACACCAGAGAGAAAGAACCTTAGCTTGGAATATCAAGAAGTAGAATCAGTTTGGGTGGAGCTAAGAAACAGCAAGGGGCAGAAAACATTGGTGGGAGCTGTTTATGGGCCCCCAAACAATAGTTGTAATGTAGGGCAGAGTCTAAATCAGGAAATTAGAGGTGCATGTAACAAGGGTAATAGAGTAATCGTGGGGGACTTTAATCTACATATAGACTGGGCAAACCAAACTTGCAGTAATAGTGTGGAGGACAAATTCATGGAATGTATGCAAGATAGTTTTCTAGATCAGTATGTTGAGGAACCAACTAGGGAACAGGTTATTTTAGATCTAGTATTGTGTAATGAGAAGGAGTTAATTAATAACCTTGTAGTAAAGGGCCCGTTAGGGAAGAGTGACCATAATGTTATACTGAGTTTGAAAGTGATTTAGTTAAATCTGAAACTAGGGTCTTAAATCTAAACAAAGCAAACTACATAGATTTGAGGGGCGAGTTGACTAAGGTAGATTGGGAAACTACATTAAAAGGTATGACGGTAGAGAAGCAATGGCTTTCATTTAAAGAATTAATACATAATTTACAACAAATATACATTCCTTTAAGGCACAAAAAACCCACAGGAAAAGTGGTCCATCCATGGCTAACAAGAGAAGTTAAAGATAGTATTAGAGCAAAGGAAGAGGCTTATAATGTTGGCAAAAAAGAGTAGTAAGCCTGAGGATTGGGAGGATTTTAGAATTCAGCAAAGGAGGACTAAGAAATTGATAAAGAAAGGGAAAATAGAATATGAGAGTAAACTAGCGAGAGACACAAAAACAGACTGTAAAAGCTTCTATAGGTATGTAAAAAGGAAAAGATTAACAAAAGTAAATGTGGGTCCCTTACAGGCTGAGACAGGAGAAATTTTAAGGGGGAATAAGTAAATGGCAGGGAAATTAAACAAATACTTTGGGCTGGATTTTGCCAATGGGGAGCATTTGGAGGCGGGACTCCCACTTGTTGGGTTTTAGTCCCGCCTCCATCGACGTCTGGCCAAGCCACGCTATTTTCCCTTGATTGACCTTGTTAAGCCCGCCCAGCGGGCTTAGCTGGCCAATTAAGGGAAAACCGGTGAAAGAGAACGTCAGCGTATGGCGTTTCATCTGTCAAAATTGTCATCGTTTGACAGCTCTGTGAAGCTATCAAACACTGACATTCTGTGTTGGTTGATGAGTCCTTGTATTCAAGACTCATCAAACCTATCTGCTGAGCAGAAATCAGATGGCTGTTGCATCGGAGAATGCAGCAGCCATTCTGTCATCTCTGCCGGTAAGATGTTGGAGTCCCCGGTTCCCCAACTGTTGAAGCCTGCAGGAAAAAACAAAGGTAAGTAAACATTTTCTATCACTTTTCACTCATCTCACATACTTACCTCTCCATACTTGCACCCATCACTCACCTCCATAGCGCACTTTTGGACCCCTCCGACCCCCGCAGACCCACTACTCGCATCGCTGACCCTGGCGGGGTTTCCCGACGTCGGGAAGTCCGCACTTGCAGGGCTAAAATGGGGATAATCCTCTTAAATGCCTGTTAACGAGCTGTAAATGGGCAGTTAAGTGGCTGTAATCCCCTTCCCGCCTCTGGGAGGCGGCTGACAGCGCGGGTCGGGTACCCGCCTCCTGGGAAGATGGCACGGAGGCGGGTTGGGGGCGCGATGGGCACCTGCCTCCAGATTCTACCATTCTCCCGGCAGTCCCATCTCCAAACCCACCTCCCAAGGGCTGGCAAAATACCCCAGTTTGTGTCTGTCTTCACGGAACAAGATGCAAAAAACTTCCCGGAAATATTGGAGAACCAGGGTTCTAGCAAGAATGAGGAACTGAAAGAAATTAGTTTTAGTAAAAAAAAGCACTGGAGAAATTAATGGGACTGAAAGCCAATAAATTCCCTGGACCTGATTGCCTGCAGCCGAGGGTTTTGAATGAGGTGGCTGTAGAGATAGTGGATGCTTTGGTTGTCATTTTCCAAAACTCAATAGATTCCAGAACGGTTCCTGTGGATTCGCAGGTAGCAAATGTAACCCCACTATTTAAGAAAGGAGGGAGAGAGAAAATGGGGAACTAGAGACCAGTTAGGCTGACATCAGTAGTAAGGAAAATGCTAGAATCTATTATTAAGGATGTTGTAACAGGGCACTCAGAAAATAATAATAGGATTGGGCAGGGTCAACACGGATTTCTGACAGGGAAATCGTGTTTGACGAATCTGTTAGAGTTTTTTGAGGTAGTAACTAGCAGAATAGATAAGGGGGAACCAGTGGATGTGGTGTATTTGGATTTTCAGAAGGCATTCGATAAGGTGCCACACAAGAGGCGATTAAACAAAATTAGTGCTCATGGGATTGGGGGTAATATACTAGCTTGGATTGAGAATTAGTTAATGGACAGAAAACAGAGAGTAGGAATAAACGGGTCATTTTCGGGTTGGCAGTCTGTAAATAGTCGGGTTGTAGGAATGTCTAGTTCCAATCCAAAAGACTGAGGTCCACTCGGGTGATCAAATAAACGAGGTTTAATGAAAACTAACAGAGTTTAACGGATAACTACAGGAGAACATCGAATATAGGTCTAGTCAGTTCGGAGGCTCCACGAGGACTGCTTGGGCGGCCCCGTGGCTGACGTCATGACGTCATCACGTTTTTCCCGCCGGTGGGGGATCACGTGATGAACGGCGTGACATTATCGCGTTTACCTGTGCTAGTAAAGTGATCGCGCTCTGTACATGTAAACAGTGAAAACAAAGATACAGACTCAGGCTGTAGCTAACATATTATTAAAGGGAATTATATACAATTGATTGGAGTCCCTTAGTGGCTCCGCCACATGCGCCCCCCCAGAATTGTCTTTAATAGCAAAAGTAAAACGGCGAGGAGGCCTGACAAGCTTGTCAGATCAACTTCTGTAGCCTTGAGGTGGAAGCTGATGGACGGCAGGCGAGCTGGCGGGCGGTTGCGTTTGATCTGGCACGGCGACTGTGGGTGGTCGGCCATGTTTCGGCGGCTGTGCGATCTCGACTGGGCGGTCAAGGTCCAAATGAGCCAGCTTCAACCGAAATGTGGTCCAGTTTACCTCCGACATCGACCGAAAAAGATTTGTCTCCCGGCCCTATCACACGGAAAGGACCAGTGTAAGGGGGTTTGAGCGGGTCCCAATGAGCGTTGTGGTGGATAAACACATAGTCGGCGTTCTTCAGCTCAGCTGGGACGTGGGAGCTCTGCAAGCCGTGATGTGATGTAGGCACTGGAGCGAAACTTCTGGCTGCCTCCTGGTGGCTGATGAGCTGCTGGGACGCGAACCATGCTCTGTTGGAGTTGGAAGGAAATCCCCTGGTACGCGTAATGGCTGGCCATATATGAGCTCCACCAAGGACGATTGAAGATCTTCTTTAGGTGCCGTACGAAGACCCAAAAGGACCCATGAAAGCCTGTCCACTCAGCCTGCGCCTTGAAGGTTGGCTCGCAGTGCGGCTTTGAGCGACCTGTGGAATCGTTTGCACAGGTCGTTCACCTGTGGATGGTAGGCAGTGGTGCGATGTAGCTTGACGCCGAGCCCCTGAGCCACAGCGTTCCAGAGCTCCGAAGAAAACTGTGGCCCACAATCAGATGAGATGTCCGCTGGTACCCCGAAACGGGCGACCCAAGAGGAGATGAATGCTCTGGCGACGTCTGCGGAAGTAGTGGATGACAAAGGAACTGCCTCCGGCCATCGAGTGGTGCGGTCCACCATTGTAAGAAGATGAGTAAACCCATGCGAAGGCGGAAGTGGCCCCACCAGGTCCACATGCACATGATCAAACCTATGTTCCGGAACAGCGAAAGTGGCCAATGGAGCCTTGACATGACGCTGCACCTTGGCCTTTTGGCAGACCACGCAGGTGTTGGCCCAGTCACGAACATCCATGTGCATGCCCCGCCACACAAATTTGGACGACATCAGCCGTTGCGAGGCCTTCATGCCAGGGTGCGACAACCCGTGTATGGCGTCAAAAACTTTTCGGCGCCAGGCGACCGGGACGATAGGGCGAGGATCTCCTACGGAGACGTCACAGAGTAGCGTAGTGCCCGCGGCATGGAATTTGACGTCGGCCACTTGGAGGCTAGAGGGGTTGGTTCTGTAAGATTGGACTTCCGGATCCGAGGCTTGATCCGCAGCCATGAGGGCATAGTTGATGCCGAGCTGGACTGCATGAACGGTCGTGCGGGAGAGGCAATCCGCCACCAGGTTGTCTTTACCGGACACATGCTGAATGTCAGTGGTGAATTCTGAGATAAACGTCAACTGACATTGCTGCCGAGCTGACCACGGTTCGGCGGGCTTGACCATAGCGAACATTAGTGGCTTATGATCCACAAAAGCCGTGAACGGATGTCCCTCTAGCAAGAACCGGAAATGGTGGATGGTCAGAAAAAGGGCCAGCAACTCCCGGTCGAACGTGCTGTACTTCCGTTCGTTTTGCCGTAGTTGACGGCTGAAAAACGCCAGCGGTTGCCATGTCCCATGCACCCACTGTTCCTGCACTGCGCCGATGGCGTAGTCTGACGCGTGGGTGGTGGGGGCGATGGTGGCACCTGGCAGCGGGTGTGCCAGCATGGTTGCGTTGGCTAACGCGCCTTTTGTGTCAACGAACGCCCGGTCCATGTCGACCGTCCAGCTAATCGGATCCTTGCCGGACTTGCCCTTGAGGGCCTCGTACAGGGGCTGCATGAGCAGAGCTGCATTAGGGACGAACCGGTGATAAAAATTTACCATCCCGAGGAACTCCTGCAGGGCCTTGACGGTCTGCGGGCGCGGGAACGAAGTAACTGCCTCCACCTTCGTTTGCAGGGGAATTGCGCCGTCCGATGTGATGTGATGGCCTAAGAAATCAATCTGCTGCAGGCCAAACTGGCACTTGGCCGGGTTGATGATCAAGCCGTGTTGACTGAGGCGTCTAAAGAGGGTGCGCAAATGGCAGATGTGCTCCTCTTTATTATGGCTGGCAATGAGGATGTCGTCGAGGTAGACGAATAGAAACTTGAGGTCCCGAAGCACGGAGTCCATCAAGCGCTGGAAAGCCTGTGCAGTGTTCTTCAATCCAAACAGCATCCGCAGGAATTCAAACAGGCTGAATGGGGTGATGACTGCAGTTTTTGGGACATCTTGCGGGTGTACGGGGACCTGGTGGCAGCCACGGACAAGGTCAACTTTTGAAAAAATGGTATTTCCCGCCAAATGGGCAGAGAAATCCTGAATATGAGGGATCAGGTACCGATCAGGAGTAGTGGTGTCAGTAGTCGCCGCAAGGCTGCCATCCGTCGCCAGGTTTCGGAACAATGTGGAGAGGCGAAGACCAGGGACTATTCAACCGGCGAATAATCCCTAGCCGCTCCATAGTGTCGAACTCCGCTTTTACAGCCGTGAGTGTAGTGTATGTACCTTGAAGAAGTAACTATATTCTGCAGCCCCTGTATACTGCAGTACCAGTAGTGACCACCCCTGTATATAAGCCTGTGTAGTAACTTTGTATAGTAGTTCCAGTTTTGTCTCCATTCAGTAAACACCTGTTATAACCAACTTCTGCAGTCCGTGTCTCAATTACACACGGACGTTACACTGACGACGAACAGATCCGAACTTACCTACAGTTCTGCACCACCTCACGGGGATCCATCCCTGAAGCGAAGTTGTTAGAGGTCGAGGCCAGAAGGAAGAAATCCAAAAAGAAAAAAAAACAAACAGAAGAAACGGGCGTCGACCGTGGGCAACCGCCCTCTGATTCATCGAATTCAAAGATTTGCAGGAGAGGCTGTCGAGAGCTGGGCTTGGTTATCCAGTCCATGGTGTTCCAGCTAATCGGGCTGGTGGCAGGTAGTACACTGATCCTTCCTGGGCTGCGGTGGGCTAGAGCTCGATCGGGTGGCTTTTCAATGGGGCCGAGCAGCATTGTTGGGAAGAGGAGAGAGAGAGAGTGGGTGGAGCACACAGGGCGCGGCCGGTGCTACGAAGCCGGGCAGCGTACAGACCCGAGAAGAGGGAAGTAAGTGTCCCATAGGGTCTGCTCTGACGACGGGAACAGTAATTAAAATTAAAGAAATTAGAAGCGCAGAAAGCCGTGAGGAGCTGCAGTTTGCCACGGGGACCGCGGAGAGCGGCTTTGGCAGCAGCGCGGGGGGGGAAGTGCGCGAAGACGATAGGGCATCGCCATCAAGGCATAAAAACGCCAGCAACAGCGCTAGCAGCAGCGGAAAAGACAGAAAGCGCGGGAGGCGCCATCTTAATCCAGCGGGGAAGAAGGCAAAGCGCGGGAGGCGCCATCTTAGATCTCCAAGATGCTGAAGAGTGGCAATATCACTGCCTTCGATAATACAATAGAATGCTGGACCACGTATGTGGAAAGAGTCGAAGTATATTGCAAGGCAAATGAAGTAGCCGATGAGAAAAAGGCATCGGTACTACTAAAGTTAATGGGCGCAAGAACTTACGGCCTATTGCGGAACCTGATCACTCCAGTCAAACCGATGGCGAAGAGTTTTAACGAAATTGTTGATATCCTACAGGAACACCTAAATCCTACACCGCTGCTGATAGCAGAAAGATTTAAATTCCACAAGAGAAATCAGCATAAAGATGAGAGCAATGCTGATTACCTTACGGAACTACGCAAGCTATCAAAGCACTGCCAGTTCGGAGCAGGACTGGCAGATACCCTACGGGACAAATTTGTCTGTGGACTCCTGAGTGAAGGAACCCAGAAGAGGTTACTCTCAGAGAAAGAGCTGACGCTAGATAAGGCTTTCAGCGTGGCAGTATCATACAAAGCAGCAGCAAGGGGAGCTGCGGAAATACAGCAAAAGCCACAGGAATACGGCACCCATGAAATGACACGGGGATTTGAAAAATGTTATCGCTGCGGCAGAACAACCCATGACTAGAAGGACTGCTGGTCCAAGGACAAAACATGCAGGCAATGCGGAAAGATGGGACACATTGCACGAGTTTGCAGGTCCGGGAAGAAGACTAATGACAACAAAAAGACTACTAAGGAAAAGTACAGGAAAGTACAAAAGATGACGGACAGTAGTTCCGAAGACCAGAAGAGCGATAGTGAATCCGGGAACAAGAGACTAAGCTGTCTCAAACTACACAACGTAATCACAAAAGAGGATCACCGAACCATTTGGGTCACCCTCACGATAGCAGGGTCCCAAGTCAAAATGCAATTGGATACAGGATCAGCCCTGACCGTCATGAATCGACGAGACTACGAGCGGCTATTCTCACACATACCCTTGAAAGACACATCCATTGTCTTGAAGACATATACGGGGCAGAAATTATACCCCAGAGGGAAAATAAGGGTGCCTGTCGAATACAACGGCAAGGAAATACAGATATTGTATCTGTACATACTGCAAGATGGTGGACCACCGATATTGGGACGTGAATGGATCAGAAAGATAAGTTTAGACTGGCACTCCATTGATGGTGGCTGGTAAAAAGGATGACGACGTCACACCTGGACGATTGTCAAAAATCTTGGCTAACGCTAAAGAGGTATTTCAACAAGAACTGGGAACTCTTAAAAGCGTATCCGCCTCGATAAAAATAGAAGAGAATGCAATTCCCAAGATTTTCAAAGCAAGACCGGTACCGTATGCAATTCGCCCAGCCGTTGAGGCAGAGCTGGAGAATCTGGAGAATGCAGGCGTGTTATCTAAGGTAGACTGGAGCGAGTGGGCGACACCCATCGTTCCTGTCATGAAGAAAACATTAAAGAATAAGTCTGAGGAGCCAAGGAAGGTTCGCATCAGTGGGGACTTCAAGGTGACTGTGAACCCAGTCCTTCACACAGTACAGTATCCTCTTCCGAGGATAGAAGATATTTTCGCCTCACTATCTGGAGGGAAACGTTTTACAAAAATTGACCTAGCGCAAGCATATTTGCAGATGGAGGTTGAAGAATCCTTTAGGAAATATCTCACGATAAACACTCACAAAGGTCTTTACCAGTATAATCGACTGGTATTCGGAGTAGCATCAGCTCCGGCGATATGGCAAAGAGCGATGGAACAAGTCCTGCAAGGGATTCCAGGGACTCAGTGTTACTTGGACGACATCCTAGTGACAGGTGAAAATGACAGTGAACACCTTGCCAACCTAGAGCAGGTGCTCACTAGACTAAGAGGACATGGGCTACGAGCCAATCGCCCCAAGTGCGAGTTTTTTAAGAAACAGATATCGTATTGTAGCCACGTGATTGATGAAGAGGGGTTACATAAGACCACTGACAAAATTGAAGCGGTAGTTAAGGCTCCAGCGCCTGAAAATGTGTCGTAACTGAGGTCATTCCTCGGATTGGGGAATTACTACCATAAGTTTTTGCCGAATTTGTCCGCAATTCTGCACCCACTGAACGCCCTGCTACAAACTGGAGTAGCATGGAAATGGAGCGATGAATGTAAGCGGGCCTTTCAGAAGTGTAAAGACCTGATCACTTCAAGAGAAGTATTGGCTCACTACAACCCATGACTACCGTTAAGACTGGCGTGTGATGCGTCTCCCTGCGGCATTGGGGCGGTACTGTCACATAAATCCCTTGATGGTTCAGAGAGGCCGATAGCTTTTGCGTCACGCTCGTTAACTGCAGCCGAGCGTAACTACGCCCAGATTGACAGAGAGGCCCTCAGCCTGGTGTGGGGGGTGAAGAAGTTCAATCACTACCTGCATGGACAGAAATTTACTCTACTAACTGATCATCAACCTCTTGTCTCCATTTTCAACCCTAAGAAGGGCGTCCCGATAATGACAGCACAACGGCTACAGAGGTGGTCCCTTTTCCTAGGGGCACACCAATATGACATTGAGTACAAAGGAACTAAACAGCATGGGAATGCTGATGGATTGTCACGCCTACCATTGCCGACGGTGGAAGAAGCACCTGCAGTGGATCCTGTGGAGATATTCCACTCGACCATCGTCGAATGTCTACCTGTGACGAATGCAAACATAGAAAAGGAAACACGAAATGACCCGATACTCTCCAGGGTCTATGATTTAACGGTGAAGGGATGGCCAGCACATGGCGAACCACTGTTGCCAGCATTCTCGCCGAGAAGAGAACAGCTGTCATTGTGCCGAGGAACCTTGATGTGTGGATCCAGAGTAGTAATTCCACCCAAATTGAAGGATAGAGTGCTCAATGAGCTTCATGAGGGTCATCTGGGAGGGGTAAAAATGAAGAACTTAGCCAGAGCGTTTGTGTGGTGGCCGGGAATCAATAGAGAAATCGAAGAGATGACCAAGAGCTGTACAGGATGCCAGAAGGTCCAAAACGCCCCACCACAAGCCCCTCTACATCCATGGGAGTGGCCCTCATCTCCATGGCAAAGGGTACACATTGATTTTGCTGGTCCATTTATGGACTTGATGTTTTTAATTGCGGTGGATGCACATTCAAAGTGGCCAGAGGTAATAAAAATGTCCTCAACCACCACAGAAAAAACTATCATAGTCTTACGAATCATATTCGCCAGAAATGGGCTGCCTGAACAGATTTACTCTGACAATGGACCACAGTTTGTGTCTGAAGAGTTCAGGAGGTTCTTAAAGAACAATGGTGTTAAGCATTGCACATCCGCCCCATATCATCCAGCCACCAATGGATTGGCTGAGAGGTTCGTTCAAACATTCAAGAAGGCTATCAAGGCAATGTGTAATGAAGACATACCCCTACAACACAAGGTGGATAACTTCTTATTTGCCTACCGGAATGCGACACATGCGGTTACCAATCAAACTCCAGCCATGATGTTCTTCAATCGAAGACTAAGATGCCGCTTGGATTTGGTTAAGCCAAACATCAGAAGAGATGTGGAGAACAGGCAGTTTCAGAATATGAATGAAAGGCCAACCAGGAGTTTTAAGATAGGTCAACCAGTTTTGGCCCGGGGCTACCGCACAGAGAAATGGCAGCCAGGAACGATCTGCACACGACAAGGACCTCTAATGTATACCGTGGACATTGGAGAGAGCATTGTAAGATGCCGTGCTGACCAGATTCTAGAGTCACTGGAAAACGTCAAATCTACACCACGATCCTATACACCTGGTGATGAAACCGAAGTACCAATTGCATCTACCTCAGAATCGGTGATATTGGAAGCAGACGAACCAAACAACGACGTTGATCCCGAATCAACTTAGCCAGAAGAACCTGATACCCCAAAGAGGTGTTATCCGGACAGAATCAGGAAGCCTCCTCAAAGACTGAATTTATAATTGATTAACTTCAGCTAATGTATATAGCAACTGTAATTGTAAATATGTTATTTAATTATTAATCGAATGTTATGTACTGTTTAGCTAAAAGGGGAGGAATTGTAGTGTATGTACCTTGAAGAAGGAACTATATTCTGCAGCCCCTGCATACTGCAGTACCAGTAGTGACCACCCTTGCATATAAGCCTGTGTAGTAACTTTGTATAGCAGTTCTAGTTTTGTCTCCATTCAGTAAACACCTGTTATAACCAACTTCTGCAGTCCGTGTCTCAATTACACATGGATGTTACAGTGAGCTTGCCAGGTTCGATGCATCGGGCCCGTGCATAGACCGGTGAGCCAGTAGTGGTGATTTGATGTTTGACACCATGTTTCGTGGCCGTGGAAGAGAAAGTGGGTCTGGTCAGGTCTGGGAAATCTCCGAGGAGGCGAGTGAAGTAATTCGGAGGTGGGAACGCGCAGGAGACAGTGCGCGCCACGGTGTTACCGCGGTGGCACGGGATGGAGTGAAAAGTGGCCGCATTGATCAACCGGCGATGCCGTACATCCACCAGGAGGCCGTTGGCGCACAAAAAATCCACCCTTAGGATGGCTTGAGAGACTTTGGCCGTGATGAAATCCCAGTAAAACCGCTGGCCGCCGAAGCACACCTGGACCTGCCGGCTTCCGAAGGTCCGAATGGCCCCGCCATTAGCTGCCTCGAGGGAGGGGTCGTGCCCCCCGGCTTGTAGATCAAGATTTGATGCGGGTAGGATGCTACACTGCGCCCCGGTGTCGCAGAAGAAACGTCGACCAGATAGGGAGTCGTTGATGAAGAGGAGTTTTCCCAAATTACCGATTGCCATCGCAGCCGCGGGGCGCTCGTTATAACCGATCCTCTTTCGACAGGGTGGCTGCTGTTTTTTTTTTGAGCGAAAAGCTGCAGGGAGGGCGGCAGTATCTTGCTTTCGCGCCAAAACGGGCATGGTAGAAGCACAACCCCACAGGTTGAGTGGCTGGAGCGGCATTTGTGGGGGATGGGCGCCTCGTGGCAGCGCAGTACTGCTGTGTCACCGCGAAGATTTTGTCCGCATCGGCAGCCAGCTCTGCGCAGTCTGTGACTTCCGACCTGGCTAGGGCAGCCTGAACTTGCTCCGGTAGCTGGCTGAGGAATAGCTCCCTGAAGAGGAAGCATTCTGGTTCGGAGCCCAGGAGCGTGAGCATTTGGCTCATGAGCTCGGACGGCTTGGAGTCCCCGAGGCCGGACATATTGAGCAGCCGGCGGGTGCGCTCCGACGTCGTGAGCCCGAAGACCTGTAACAACCGCGCCTTTATCGTTTCATACATGCGATCTTCTGGTGGATTACCAAGCAGGCTGATGATCCGCTAGGCTGTGGCGCTGTCGAGGGCGGAGACCATGTGATAGTAACGGGTCTGATCCGCAACGATGTTCCTGATTGCGAACTGGGCTTCAGCCTGGATGAACCACGCGGCTGGCTGTTGCTCCCAGAACTGTGGTAGCTTCAAAGTAATGGCGTTCGATTCCATGTTCAGTAACTTCTGCGAAAACCGTTCGCAAAAGTCGGGGTCGCCAATGTAGGAATGTCTAGTTCCTATCCAAAAGACTGAGGTCCACTCAGGCAATCAAATAAACAAGGTTTAATGAAAAATAACAGAGTTTAACGGATAACTACAGGAGAACATCGAATATAGGTCTAGTCAGTTTGGAGGCTCCACGAGGACTGCTTGGTGGTCCCGTGGCTGACGTCATGACGTCATCACGTTTTTCCTGCCGGTGGGGGATCACGTGATGCATGGCGTGACGTCACCGTGTTTACCTGCGCTATTAAATTGATTGCGCTCTGTACGTGTAAACAGTGAAAACAAAGATACAGACTCAGACTGTAGCTAACATATTATTAAAGGGAATTATATACAATTGATTGGAGTCCCTTAGTGGCTCCGCCACAGGGTAACGCAAGGATCAGTGCTTGGGCATCAGCTACTCACAATCTATATCAGTGATTTGGATAAGGGGACCAAATGTAATATATCCAAGTTTGCTGATAATACATAGCTGGGTAGGAATGTAAGTTGTGAGGAGGATGCAAAGAGGCTTCAAGGGGATATAGACAGCCTAAGTGAGTGGGCAAGAGCATGGCAAATGGAATATAATGTGGTGAAATGTGAAGTTATCCACTTTGGTAGGTAAAATAGAAAAGCAGAGTATTTTTTAAATGGTGAGAGATTGGGAACTGTTGGGCCCCGATTTTCTGGCCGCCGTCGGGCGGCTTTCCAGGTGGCCGGGGGCCGAAAATCGCTGAAAAAGCGGGTCGCGACCCCCCCCTGCCTGATTCCCTGCCCTGTCCGACTTTCGGACCGCCGTTTCTCCGCGACCCGCTTCAGTCCCGGCCGCCGCTGGCGGGACTGGCCGTCGGAACACAAATCACTAATTATTACCTTGTTTAAGTAGATTTTAAGGGGCCATTGCAATTTTGGGGCTTTCCCCACGTGAAACATGCCTGCGGGGAACCCCGCTGATGAGATCTGGCCTGAAAACAGTTGGCTTGCTTGCTTGCAGCTGCAGGTCAATGAGGACTGAAGAGATTTAAACAGGCAGCATTTGCAGGCTGCAGGACCTTGTTGATGAAGGCTTGGGGGAACTTTTTGAAGGCTTAGGCACAGCTGTAGAAAGTTGGAGCCTCACACACTTCTCCAGTGTGAGCTCCTGGGAAGCCCCTCTCACCACCCTAACTCAGCGCCTCCTCAACGGAGGCATCTGCCAGAAGCATGGGAGGCCTTTGGTACCTTCCCTTACTGGCATTAGAGGATCTCCAACAACAGAGGAGGCTGGAGCAACTCCAACAACAGCATCACCAGCAACACCGGCAGCACCAGCAGGAGCGGCAGGCTGCGGCTCACCCACCTGAGGCAGCACAGGCCAGAAGGGGTCAGCGCATGGAAGGCCGTTGGCGCAGGAGATACCCCCCAAACAGGGTGTACAGACACAGGGTCAGCTACCGCAGCATGACTGAGCAGCAGTGCCAGAGGCAGCTCCGACTTTCGCGAGAGGTTGTGACTGACATCTGCGCAATGCTGCGGCAAGACCTGGAGCCCAGAGCAACAGGTCCACACTACTTGCCAGTGGCCATCAAAGTCACCACCGCACTCAACTTTTATGCCTTAGGCTCCTTCCAGGGATCAGCAGCAGACATCAGCGGCATCTCCCAGGCTGCCGCACACACATGCATCACGCAGGTAACCGATGCCCTCTTCGCCATCGCGCACAATCACATCCATTTCACCAGGGATCGCACAAGTGTGAGGGCGCGAGCGCGTGGATTCACTCAGCTGGCAGACTTTCCAAGGGTGCAGGGCATCATTGACTGCACATATGTGGCCCTTAGGGCACCCCACCGCAATCCAGGAGTTTTTGTCAACCGCAAGGGCATCCACTCCCTTAACGTTCAGCTGGTGTGTGACCACAAGAAGGTGATTTTGCATGTTTGTGCCAGGTTCCCTGGCAGCTGCCATGACTCCTTCATACTGCGCCAGTCTACTGTGCCTCCACTATTCAGTCCGCCAAATGAACTTGAAGGATGGCTACTTGGAGACAAGGGATATGCCCTGCGCTCTTGGCTAATGATGCCATTGAGGAGACCAGCCAGAGAAGCTGAGGAGCGCTACAAATCCAGCCACATTACCACCAGATGCATTATCGAGCAAACCATCGGATTGCTGAAGATGCGCTTCAGATGCCTCGATAGGTCAGGTGGAGCCCTACAGTACTCATCAGCCAGGGTCTCCAAAATCGTTGTGGTATGCTGTGTGCTTCACAACATGGCACAGCGTCGTTGCTTGCCGATTCCGCAGGACCAAGAGGCTCCTCACAGAGCCGCCTCGGATGAGGATGATGCTGAGGAGGAGGAGGAGGAGGAGGAGGAGGACAGAAATGAGCATCCTGCAGAGGCCCGCCAACCAGCGGCACCAGTGCGCGAGAATATTGCTGGGTGGAATGCAAGGAACGCACTCATCCTGGGCAGATTTGCGTAGCCTGGAACATCAAACACTGCAGCCTCACTGCTTCTGAATTGACCATGGACAGTGGCCCATGCCTGTACTTTCCAACAACTTTGACCAGCTTGCAGTCATCTGCAAGTTATCCTAAGGCCTATGTGACATCCCCATTCGCCAAATGACAGACGCCATAACTGCAGCAGCTGGCACCAGATTTTTTATGTACAGGAAAATGATGGCATTAAAAATATTTACAAGACTGGATGGTGGAATAGTTATGTGAATGTGAGCATAGAGAGAGACGGAATGGGTAAGGGTGCATGGATATGACTGTGAAGTGGGATGTGGAAGAAGAGATTGCTGAAGCTGAGTGCTGTTGGGGAAAGGCAATGGGGATCAGGTTGAGGGTGATGGAAACTTCATACTTGCTTTCCCTGTGCAGTGAAGGTCATGGAAGCGCTTCCTGCACTGCAGCCAGGTGCGACGGGTGACACCCAGAGAGTTTACCTCTGCTGCGACCTCCATCCAGGCAGCCGTGGACTCTTTGGGAGGCCTCTTCCTCCCTGAGCGAGGGTAGAGTACCTCCCGGTGGGCCCTTACCCCATCCACCAAGGTCTGCAATGACGTCTCGTTGAATTTGGCCGCAGCTCGGCCTCTGCTGCTGGCAGCAGCTGGTGCAGGCTCCTCTGCCATTGTGCAAGAGTGGTTGAGAAGCCTGCAGCGGTGGAGAAGCTTGCTGGACACTTTGAAAGCACCACAAATGATGACATCATACTGTGGGGCATTCTGACACGAATTGGACAATTAGCAAGGCTGCCCACATGCTGGGAATTAATTGGCCACTTGAGGGAAAATTGCGTGGAGCTGGCTGACACATTTTTTTGTGTGTCAGAAACCCCACATTCGGGGAAACCCGACCATTTCACACACAAGCCAAAAATCGGGCCCTTGGTGTTCAGAGGGACCTGGATGTCCTTGTACATGAATCACTGAAAGTTAACATGCAGGTACAGCAAGCAATGAAGAAAGCAAATGGTATGTTGGCCTTTATTACAAGAGGATAGGAGTATAAGAGTAAAGATGTCTTACTCTTACTTGTGAGACCACACCTGGAGTATTGTGTACAGTTTTGGTCTCGTTACTTAAGGAAGGATATGTTTGCCATAGAGGGAGTGCAACACAAGTTCACCAGACTGATTCCTGAGACTGTCCTTTGAGGAGAGGTTGAGTAAGACTAAGCCTATATCCTCAAGAGTTTAGAAGAATGAGAGGTGATCTCATTGAAACATACAAAATTCCTACAGGGCTTGATAGGGTAAATGCAGGGAGGATGTTTCCCCTGGCTGCGGAGTCTAGAACCAGGGGTCACAGTCTCAGAATAAGGGGTCGACTATTTAGGACTGAGATGAGGAGACATTTCTTCACTCAAAAGGTAGGGAATCTTTGGGATTCTCTACCCCAGAAGGCTGTGGAGACTCAGTCGTTGAGAATATTCAAGATAACGATCGGTAGATTTTTGGATATTAAGGGAATCAAGGGATGTGGCGAATAATGCAGGAAAGTGGCGTTGAGGTAGAAAATCAGTGATGATCTTATTGAATGGCAGAACAGCCTCAAAGGGCCAAATGACGTACACCTGCTCTTATTGTAGTGTCCGTGTGTAGATAAAGACACTGAAGACAGGAGTTGGTTCATAGGTATTTACTAAGCAAGTCTGGGGGGGGGTTTCTAAAGGATATACACAATACACAGGCTTATATAGCCCAAGTGGCAATTACCGGCATTACGCACACCTGGGGCTCTTAAAGGCACATACACCATAATTGCTCTTAAAGGCACATACACCACAATTCCTCCCCTTCTAGCTAACTAGTACATCATATTTTAAGTAATTATTAATTACATGTTATATGCAAAATAATATACATTGCTGTATTAATTAATTATAAGTTAGTCTCTCAGGAGGCTTCCTGACTCGGTCCGGATAATGCCTCGGGGGTGTAGTAGTTTCTGGTGGTGTAGTAGGTTCTTCTGGCAAGGCTGATTCGGCTTGAAGGCCAGTGTCGGGTTCATCGGGCTCCAGTATCACCGGATCGGAGGTAGATATGGGTATCTCTACTTCATCGTTAGATGTATAGAGTGGTGGTGTAGGTTGTCCCTTTTCGGATGACTTGATGATTTGGTCAGCATGGCGTCTTATTATGCTGTCTCCGATGTCCACGGTATACATCAGTGGTCCTAATCGTGTGCAGATAGTTCCAGGCTGCCATTTCTCGGTACGGTAGTCCCGGGCCAAAACCGGTTGGCCTATCTGGAAGGCCCTAGTTGGCCTTTCATTCATGCCCTGAAACTGCCGGTTCTCCACGTCCCTTCGGATGTTGGGCTTGACCAAATCCAGCCGGCATCTTAGGTTTCTATTGTAGAACATCATGGCGGGAGTTTGGTTAGTAACCATATGCGTTGCATTCCTATATGCAAATAAGAAGTTATCCACCTTGTGCTGAAGTTTTATGTCTTCATTACCCATGGCCTTGATGGCCTTCTTGAAGGTCTGGACTAACCTTTCAGCCAATGCATTGGTGGCGGGATGGTATGGGGCGGACGTGTAGTGCTTTACCCCATTGTTCTTTAAGAACTTTCTGAATTCTTCGGACACAAATTGCGGTCCATTATCAGAACATATCTGCTCCGGCAGCCCATTCCTGGCAAATATGGTCCTTAATACTGTGATGGTTTTTTCCGTGGTGGTGGAGGACATCTTTATTACCTCCGGCCACTTGGAGTGTGCATCAACTGCGATTAAGAACATTGAGTCCATAAATGGACCAGCAAAGTCGATGTGCACCCTTTGCCAGGGAGATGAGGGCTGTGATAAAATGCTAACTTCCGGGAAGTTATGTCATCACTTCCTGTGAACTATGAGCTATGAACTATGAACTGTGTACATACCTCACTTCCTGTAAATGTCACTTCCTGTTGGACTGGTATAAATACTGGTCTGTTCAGTATTGTAAGAGGCTTCTACCAGAGGCATGGTAAAGACCTCTCTTGTATATAGTGTGTTTATAAGTTACTTAAAGCTTACTTTAAAGTTACTTGATGGTAAGTCTCCTTTTTCTTACATCAAGGGCCACTCCCATGGATGTAGAGGGGCCTGTGGCGGAGCATTTTGGACCTTCTGGCATCCTAGGCAGCTCTTGGTCATGTCTTCGATGTCTCCATCGATACCTGGCCAACATACAAACGCCCTAGCTAGGTTCTTCATTTTCACTCCACCCAGATGCCCCTCATGAAGCTCCTTTAGCACTTTATCCTGGAGTTTGGGTGGAATCACCACTCTGGATCCACACATCAAGGTTCCTCGGCACACTGACAGCTGTTCTCTTCTTTGCGAGAATGCTGGCAACAGTGGTTCGCCATGTGCTGGCCATCCCTTCACTGTTAAATCGTAGACCCGTGAGAGAGTAGGGTCATTTCTTGTCTCCCTTTCAATGGCAGAATTTGTCACCGGTAGACATTCCACTATGGTAGAGTGGAATATCTCTACTGGGTCTACTGTAGGTGCCTCTTCTATCGTTGGCAACGGTAGGCGTGATAAACCGTCAGCATTCCCATGCTGTTTTGACCCTTTGTATTCAATGTTGTATTGGTGTGCCCCTAGAAAAAGGGACCACCTCTGTAGTCTTTGTGCTGTCATAATGGGGACACCTTTTTTAGGGTTGAATATGGAGATGAGGGGTTGATAGTCAGTCAGCAAGGTAAATTTTTGTCCGTGTAGGTAATGGTTGAATTTCTTCACTCCCCATACCAGGCTGAGTGCTTCCCTGTCTATCTGGGCATAGTCTCGCTCAGCTGAGTTCAATGAGCGTGACGCAAAAGCTATCAGCCGTTCCGAGCCATCAGGGAATCTATGGGACAATACCGCTCCTATGCCGTAAGGGGATGCATCGCACGCCAGTCTGATTGGTAGTGATGGGTTGTAATGAGCCAACATTTTCTTGGATGTGATTAAGTCTTTACATTTATGGAAGGCACGTTTACAGTCTTCGTTCCATTTCCAAATCACTCCTGTCTGTAGAAGATCATTAAGAGGGTGTAGAATAGTTGATAAGTTCGGTAAAAATTTATGATAGTAATTTATTAATCCCAGGAATGACCTTAATTGTGAAACATTTTCAGGTGCTGGGGCTTTAATAACTGCTTCAATTTTTTCAGGTGACTTATGCAACCCTTCCTTATTAATTATGTGGCCACAATATGATATCTGATTTTGGAAAAATTCGCACTTGGGGCGATTTGCTCGTAGGCCCCGTTCTTTCAGCCTAGTGAGCACCTGCTCCAAATTGGCAAGGTGCTCGTTGTCGTTTTCTCCTGTTATAAGGATGTCGTCTAGGTAGCATTGAGTCCCCGGAATCCCTTGCAGGACTTGCTCCATAGCTCTTTGCCACATAGCTGGAGCTGATGCTATTCCAAAAACCAGTCGATTGTACTGGTACAGGCCTTTGTGTGTGTTTATTGTGAGATAATTTTTAGAGGTCTCCTCAACCTCCATCTGTAGATATGCCTGTGCCAAGTCAATTTTTGTGAAACGTTTCCCTCCGGATAGTGAGGCGAAAATATCTTCTATCCTCGGAAGAGGATACTGTACCGTGTGAAGGACCGGGTTTACAGACACCTTAAAGTCCCCACAGATGCGAATTTTTTTCTGTGCCTCAGAGTTATTTTTCAATGTTTTTTTCATGACTGGAACGATGGGTGTTGCCCATTCGCTCCAATCTATTTTGGATAATACGCCTGCCTTTTCCAAATTCTTCAGCTCTGCCTCGACTGCCAGACGTATTGCGTATGGCACCGGTCTTGCCTTAAAAAATTTTGCAATTGCTGTATCTTCCACTTTTATTGAGGCGGTGATGCCTTTCAAGGTTCCTAGTTTCTCTTGAAACACTTCTTTGGCGTTGGCCAAGATGTCTTTTAATCGTTCAGGTATGATGTCATCATTGTTTTTTTCCTTACTGGTCACCGTCAGTGCCTGAATGGAGTGCCAGCCTAAACGTATCTTCCTTATCCATTCACGTCCCAACAACGGTGGACCACCATCTTGTAGAATGTATAAATACAACTTTTGTACTTCTTTGACGTTGTATACCACAGGCACCCTTATTTTTCCTTTGGGGTAGACTTTCTGCCCCGTATATGTTTTTAAGATAATGGATGTGTCTTTTAGAGGTATATGCGAAAATAGCCTCTCGTAATCTCGTCGATTTATTACGGTTAGAGCTGATCCTGTATCTAGCTCCATTTTAACTGGGGACCCTGCTATTGTGAGGGTAACCCAAATGGTTTGGTAATCCTCTTTGGCAAGTACATTATGTAATTTGAGACAGCTTAGTCTCTTGTTTCCGGAGTCGCTATCGCTATTCTGGTCTTCGGAGCTATTGTCCGTCATCATTTGTACCTTCCTGTACTTTTCTTTATTGATTCTTTGTTTTCTGTCAGTGGATTTATTTTGTCCAGATTGGCATACCCATGCAATGTGTCCAATCGTACCACATTGCCTGCATGCTTTGCCCTTGAACCAGCAGTCCCTCTGGTTATGGGTGGATCTGCCGCAGCGATAACATCTTCCGAACTCCTGTGTCATTTTATGGGTGCCGAAGTCCTGTGTCTCTTGTTGTATCTCAACAGCTCCTTTTGCTGCTGCTTCGTATGATACAGCCATACTGAAAGCTTTGTCTAATGTTAAATCTTTTTCAGAAAGCAGTCTTTTTTGTGTTCCTTCACTTAAGAGACCGCAAACAAATTTGTCTCGAAGATAATCCGATAGTCCTGCTCCGAATTGGCAGTACTTTGATAGCTTTCTTAATTCGGTTAGGTAATCAGCGTTACTTTCATTCTTGTGTTGATTTCTCTTGAAGAACTTGAATCGTTCCGCTATCAGCAGCGGTGTTGGGTTTAAATGCTCCTGCAGGGTATCAACAATTTCTTTAAAAGTCTTGTCCTTTGGTTTGGCTGGAGTGATTAAATTTCGTAACAGCCCGTATGTCTTCGCGCCCATTAAGTTCAGAAGTACTGAAGCTTTTTTTTCATCTGTTATTCCATTTGCAGTGCAATAAACCTCTACTCTTTCCACGTATGTGGTCCAATCTTCTATTTCGCCATCAAAAGCCTCAATATTACCAGATTTAGGCATTTCAGAAAAGATATGGCGCTTCCCGTGCTTTTTTTTTCTCTCTGTAGCAACGATATGGCGCTTCCCGCGCTTTCCCGCCGCTGCTACCGATAACAACGCTGTTTTACTGTGGTTTCCGTTTATTCACTGTTGGAGACTCGTTCCCGACGGAGGTCTAAACGCTGACCTGCTTGCCGCGCCGGCCGTCTCTCGAGTGCACCCACCCAGTCCGTTATTGCTTGCCTCCGATTTCGCTGCCTGTCTCAGCTGTAGAGCCCGCCGCTGGAGCTCCAGCCTGACGCCCAGGAAGGATTAGCGCAGTACCTGTCACCAGCTTGGCCAGCTGGTGAAACCACAGTTTCTCTTACTTCCTTGAGTCTTCTGGACGCTGGAGGAATCGATGTCCTTGAGGTGCTGCCGAATTGCAGGTAAGTCCGTTTCCACTTCGTCGCCACTGTAGTGTCCGTGTGTAGATAAAGACACTGAAGACAGGAGTTGGTTCATAGGTATTTACTAAGCAAGTCTGGGGGGGGGGTTTCTAAAGGATATACACAATACACAGGCTTATATAGCCCAAGTGGCAATTACCGGCATTATGCACACCTGGGGCTCTTAAAGGCACATACACCATAATTGCTCTTAAAGGCACATACACCACACCTATTTCTTATCTTCTTATGTTCTTATGATCAAATGCTTTGTTTTAGCTGGGAAAGTCAGCATTGCCTAGATAGAAAAGTATAATACACATGAAGGGATATTTGCTAGTCCTAGCCCCTTTAGGGCTACCCCGGATCAGGCGTATTTCTCAGACATTCACTTTCAACTAAAGCTTGAGGTAGCCGAATCCTAAAGGCGCTTAATTGGATCTAAAGGTCTGGGCTATCTCTCCCTAAAGGAAAGGAACAACTCGAGAATGTTACCATATGCCAGATAGTGCTTTTAGTAAGTTTAGCTAGACTGTAACGTCACGGATATTATGAGGGTCCAGAAAACTCCCCCAGAAATGTAACTCTTCATCCAAAGAGTGTAGAGATTGAGACAGCGTCCACTGCTGGTGCTGCCTCCGTAGTAGGCAGTGGCAGGCATGATTGCCCATCAGCGTTTCCATGCTGTTTCGTGCCCTTATACTCTATTTCATATTGGTTCGCCCCTAGAAAAAGGGACCATCTTTGTAGCCGTTGCGCAGTCATCACCAGAATGCCCTTCTTTGGATTAAAGATGGAGACAAGTGGTTGGTGGTCAGTCAGCAAGGTGAACTTCTGCCCGTGCAGATAGTGGTTGAACTTTTTCACTCCCCACACTAGGCTGAGGGCCTCCCTGTCAATCTGGGCGTAGTTATGCTCGGCTGAGGTTAGTGACCGAGACGCAAAGGCTACTGGCCTCTCCGAGCCGTCCGGGAATTTGTGCAACAGCACCGCTCCAATAGCATAGGGTGATGCATCACACGCCAACCGAATTGGTAGTGTTGGGTTGAAATAAGCCAACACCTCTTTTGATGTGATTAATTCTTTGCACTTCTGGAAAGCTCGATTACATTCGTCATTCCACTTCCATGGTACCCCCATTTGCAGTAGGGTGTTCAGTGGGTGTAGTACGGTAGACAAATTTGGCAAGAACTTATGGTAGTAGTTCACCAGCCCGAGGAACGACCTCAGTTGTGACACATTTTCCGGTGCTGGAGCCTTGACTACTGCCTCAATCTTTTCAGGGGACTTATGTAACACCTCTTCATCAATAATGTGGCCACAATATGAGATCTGCTTCTGGAAAAACTCGCATTTGTGGCGATTAGCTCGGAGCCCATATTCCGTCAATCTAGTGAGCACCTGCTCCAGGTTGGCGAGGTGATCACTGTCATTTTCGCCTGTGACCAGGATGTCGTCCAAATAACACTGGGTCCCTGGAATCCCTTGCAGGACTTGATCCATTGCCCTTTGCCAAATAGCCGGAGCTGATGCTACCCCGAACACCAGCCGGTTGTATTGGTGGAGACGTTTATGAGTGTTGATCATGAGGTACTGTTTCGAGGCTTCTTCTACCTCCATTTGCAGGTACGCCTGGGCCAGATCAATCTTAGTGAAGCGTTTTCCTCCAGATAGCGAGGCAAAAATATCTTCAATCCGTGGAAGCGGATATTGTACCGTGTGAAGGACTAGGTTCACTGTCACCTTAAAGTCCACACAGATGCGAACCTTCTTTGGTTCCCCAGGCGTATTACTCAACGACCTCTTCATTACAGGAACGATGGGTGTAGCCCACTCGATCCAGTCCACTTTGGACAGTACTCCAGAACGTTCCAAACCTTCCAGCTCTGCTTCGACGGCTGGGCAGATCGCATAAGGCACTGGTCTGGCCTTAAAAATCTTTGGGCTTGCATGTTCCTCTATTTTGATCGTCGCTGTTATGCCTTTTAGTGTTCTGAGTCCCTCCTGGAACAGTTCTTGTGCGTCAGTTAGCATTTTTGACAGTGGTCCAGGTGTGACGTCGTCATCCTTTTTGGCATCTACAGTCAGTGCTTGTATGGAATGCCAATCTAGCTGTATCTTCCAGATCCATTCACATCCTAGTAGCGGTGGTCCTCCATCTGGCAATACATAGAGGTCCATTTTTGGTGTTTCCTTGCCGTTATATATACCATTCACCCTTATTTTTCCTTTGGGGTAGACTTTTTGCCCCGTGTACGTCTTCAAGACAATCTCTGTATCTCTCAAGGGTATATGTGAGAATAGCCGCTTGTAGTCCCTTCGGTTTATGACAGTTAGGGCTGATCCTGTGTCCAATTCCATTTTCACTTGGACTCCGTCTATCTTGAGCGTGACCCAGATAGTTTGGTGAGCCTCCATTTTGATTACATTATGTAGTTTCAGACAACCCAGCTCCTTGCTTCCGGAGTCTGTATCACTTTTCTGTTCGTCTGTACTGCTCTCCGTGACCTTATGTACATTCGTGTACTTCTCCTGTGGAGATTTCTTGCTGCTGGTTTTCTTTCCCGACCTGCAGACTCTTGCTATGTGTCCTACTTTTCCACACTGTCTGCACACTTGGTCCTTGAACCAACAATCCTTATGGTCGTGTGTTGTTCTGCCGCAGCGATAGCACATCACTGTTCCATATGACATTTCATTTGTGCCATATTCTTGCAGTCTCCGTTGTATCTCTGCAGCGCCCCGTGCGGCTGCTTCGTGTGATACTGCCATGGTGAAAGCCTTGTCCAGCATGAGATCCTTTTCTGATAGAAGCCGTTTCTGGGTTCCTTCACTTTGAAGCCCACACACAAACTTGTCCCTTAAAGTATCTGCTAGTCCCGTTCCAAACTGGCAGTGTTTCGATAGCTTGCGCAGTTCCGTTAAATACTCAGCATTACTTTCATCTTTATGCTGGTTCCTTTTGTGAAACTTAAATCTTTCTGCTATCAGCAGCGGTGTGGTGTTTAAGTGGTCCTGTAGGATTGACACTATGTTTTCAAAATCCTTTTCCACTGGCTTCTCTGGGGTTACTAGGTTTTGCAGTAAGCCATATGTTTTTGCACCCATGGAATTCAACAATACCAGTGCTTTCCTGGCATCTGGCACTTCATTCGCCTTGCAGTACACTTCTATGCATTCTACATATGTCGCCCAATCTTCGACTTCATTGTCGAACGCTGTGACACTGCCACTCTTCGGCATCCCTGGGTGTGGTTAGACTGGCTAAAAATGGCGTCTCCCGCGCTCTCCCTTCTTCTCCGCTGCGGCTCAAAATGGCGTCTCCCACGCTCTCCCTTCTTAATGGCGTCTCCCACGCTCTCCCTTCTTCCCCGCGGACGCTGCTCAGCCCTTGAACTCCGGCTGCAATCTGCGCATTTTCCTGCGCACCTCTCTCGTTGACGCTGCTCGGTCCTGAACCCCGGCTGCACCCTGTGCGCTTTACCCTCTCTCTTACCCCGTCGACGCTGCTCGGCCTTTTTCTGTGCCATCGGTCGGCTCCAGCCGCCGCTGTCCGGGAAGGGTCTGCGCCATACCTGTTGCCAGCCCATTGCACTGGATCGTCATGACTGGAGAACCAAGCCCAGCTCTCCACAGCCTCTTCTGCGATGCTCAAGTCTTCTCTGGATGGTCGACGCCCATATTTCTGGACTCGGCCTCTTCTTTCACTGTTCTCCAGGAGCGAATCCCTGGGAGGTGATGCAGAGTTGCAGGTAGGTTTGAATCCACTCATCGCCAATGTTAAATCCGTGAATCTTGATGTATGGCGTCCTTCAATAAATAGACAGAGACTGCAGAGGAACAATCAACAGGTGTTTACTGGATGAGGGTTACTCTAAAACTAACAGTACAGATCCCTACTCAGGGTTTATATACAGGTGTGGTCACTGCTGGTACTACAGTATACAGGAGCTGTAAAATGTAGTTCTCCCCTTAAAGGTACATACAGTACAGTTCTCCCCTTAAAGGTACATACACTACACTGACCATTCTGTGTCTGAAAACAGGCTGAAACCAATTTCTAGGGCAGTGTAGGCTGACTGCATTGATTACTGCTGAGCTGCTCAGAATGTGATTTTCTAACTCGAGTTAAACTTACACTAATCTCGTGTGTTTAATACCAGATAGTCAAAGTTCAGAATATAGCATCCAAGACCAAGGTTAGAGAAATGACTACAACATTACATGGAGAGAGAACTGTGGAAATTGGTGACATGTATGAACAGAAAAGGAGTAGGCCTAGAAATTCACTATGGCCCCGCCAGCTGGCTAGCGCCCAAAAGTTAGCGCTGGGCGGGGAGCCATTTGCGATCATCAGATATTCAGTTTTTGCGCCCCAATTCGAAACCGGGCACTATTCCAGGGTGTGCCCGCCTCCGCTTGGGGCGCTGAAACTGAATTTCAGCGCTCTTGGCGCCGCTGCGCCAGCCGCTGCGGAGCGGCAGTCTGCGGTACTGCAGGCCTCCTCCTTCTCTTAAGGGGGAGCTGCCTGCAACGGGGAGATCGCCGCTGGATAGTGCCGGCAAATGAGCCCGGCACCACGGAGAAGTGCCGGGTTCACGGAAAGCAGCCGGCAATGCCGCGGGGGGGCGGTGGAGGAGGCCGGGGAAGGAGGTGCGGGCAGGCAGCCGCCGAAAAAGCGGCCGGCCGCACCTCCACCTTAAAGCACCCCACTAAGACTACAGAACGGCCCCGTTTTCTGGTCGCTGTTTGCGGCCGCTGCGGAGGAGGCGGCCGCAACTAAATATGGGGATCGGGCCGGTTTCGGGGCGGAACCGGGGCACTGCGCACACCGATGACGTCATCGGTGCTGGCGCAGCGCTAACGGCTACCGCCGCCAATACCGCTGCACTGAATATCAGCGCAAACTCCTTTTTGGCGCAGAAGCCCTCTTTAGGCGGTAACTGGCTGCAAAGCTGGCAGCGCCTTAATGAATTTCTAGGCCGTAATCTTTAATCCCCCAACAAAATATGAGCAACTTGTATGGATCAAAGTGTCTGGGTTGACCCAAATAATAAATAAGTCGCCAATGTTTCTGCTGAGTGTAAAAGCAGCTCATTAGGCTTAAAAATTAACAATAAAATTCTCAAAATGAAGGATAAATTAAGACGGGCTGAAGCAAACTTGGCTCAGTGGGTAGCACTGTGGCCTCTGAGTCAGAAGGTTGTGGATTCAAATCCCACTCCAGAGACTTGAGCACTTAATCTAGACTGACAGTTTAGTGCAGTACTGAGGGAGTGCTTCACTGTCAGAGGTGCCATCTTTCAGATGAGACATCAAGCCAAGGCCCCATCTGCCCTCTCAGGTGGACAACTCGAAACAGCTGGAAAAGAATCTGGAAAGGGAGGGGGAGGATGCTGTTGTTGTCCTCCATCTCAGGATTATTAACTAAACCATGTGCAAATTGGCATCGACAAAAACGGATTAGGAAAGTCAACACGTGGCTAAAGGAGTGGTGTGGGAAGTAGGGCCTCCATTTCTTGTGACACTGGCACCAGTACTGGGACAGGCAGGCGCTGTACCACTGGGACGGGCTGCACCTGAACCGGGCTGGGACCAAGGTCCTTGCGCAAAGGATAACGAGGGCTTTAAATAAGACTTTAAGCTAATAACATGGAGGAAGAGGTGGGGGGTGCGGGGAGGGAACTGCTAGAAATTACAGAAATCTAACAATAAAAGAATCAGGGAGAGAAAGTAAAGGACAAACTAATGGAAGGGACAAGGATAACACAAATGGCCAGTGATTAGCTCAAGACATAGAGCATAAAGGTAAAATAACTACTAAAAACAAAGAGAGAGGAATAATAAATGAAAACAATTTAAATTGTTTGTACAGCAATGTACGTTGTATTCAAAACAAAATGGATGAACTGGAGGCAATAATTTGTAAAGAGTATCCGGATATAGTCGGGCTGACTGAAACATGGCTACATAGAGAATAGGATTGGCAACTAAATATTCCAGGATACAACACATTTATGAAGGAAATGGAAGGAATGAGGGGAGGTGGAGTAGCTGTAGTAGTTAATGATAACATAATGGCAGTAGAAATAAAGGATGTAACTAGCTTAGGGCCTAGGATGTGACTAGTATGATAGATACAGAATGAAAATGGATTGAGTTAAAAGGTAAGTAGGGATCCATCACCCTAATAGGGGAATACTATAGACCACCAAATAGTGGAAGGGAATTTGAGATATAAATATGTAAGCAAATCTACAAGCTGAGTAGTCGGCATAGAATAATATTCACGGGAGATTTCAACTACCCTCAACAAAACTGGCAGGAAGAAGTAGCAAAGGGAGAAAAGGGAATTGAGTTTTTACCGTGTATACAGGATGTCTTTCTCACTCAGTACGTACGAAGTCCAACAAGAAAAGAACTGCTGCTGTAATGGGTAATGAACCAAAGCAGATAGGATTGAGAGTGACATAAGCAGGTCAAAGACTAAGGTAATAGATTGGAAAAGAGCAAATTATGAGGATATGGGAGTGGAACTAAAGAAGATAAATTGGGAGAAAATCTTGAAAAACAAAGAGACAAAAAACTGTGGGAAATCTTTAAAATTGTAATCGATAGAGTTCCAGAGAAACGCATTCCACTAAAAGCCAAATATAAGCAAGCTAATTATGGGGCACCGTGGATGAATAAAGAACTAAAGGGAAAATTGAATCTTAAGAAAAGGACATATGAAAAGTAGTTAGATATTAAAGGAGAGGAGGATAAAAGGGAATATGAAGAACTTAGGAGAGAAGTTAAAATAACAATCAGTAAGGCAAAGAGAAATGACAAAATCAAACAGAAATATAAAAAGACCTAATAAATTGTGCTATAGAAACATAAATAACAAAAGGAAAATTAAAGTAGTGATAGGTCCACTAAAGGATGAGCAAGATAAACTCACAGGTAATGACAGAAAAAGGCAGAAGTATTGAATAACTACTTTCCTCAGTTTTACTAAAGAAGATAACAAAATCGACAGTTCACTAGAGGATGAGCTTAAAAAGAATATTAATACAGTTGGGATAGAATGGGAGAAAATAATTGACAAACTAGCAAAACTAAAAAATGATAAACCCCAGGTCCAGATGGTTTGCGCCCACACAGACTCAAGGAAACTAGAGAGGAGATAGCAGAGGCACTAGTTTATATATGTCAAAGTTCTATAGACAAGGGGATAGTGCCAGAGGGCTGGCAGACAGGTAACGCTGTTCCAAAATACAAAAAAGGGAAATACAACAAAACCTTAGAACTTTCAACCACTCAGCTTAACGTCAGTGATAGGAAAGATACTGGAAACTATACTAAAAGAAGTGATAGAAGAGCATCTGGAGACAGAAAATGTAATAAAAATAGTCAGCATGGA
Source organism: Somniosus microcephalus (assembly GCF_052327205.1). NCBI lineage: Eukaryota > Metazoa > Chordata > Chondrichthyes > Squaliformes > Somniosidae > Somniosus > Somniosus microcephalus. Next base: position 68,384,308 of record NC_140994.1, read on the forward strand.
TTCCAAAATGCTAAGTCATGCCTAACTAACCTGATAGAATTCTGTGAAGAGGTAACAGAAAGAGTAGACAAGGGTAATGCAGCAGATGTCTTATACCTGGATTTTCAAAAGGCCTTCATTAAGGTACCACATGGTAGGCTCATGACAAAGGTTAGGGCATGTGGAATCAGAGGACAAATAGATGAATTGGTAGCAAATTTGCTTAAAAAAGAAAGCAAAGTGCAGGGGTAAATGATAGTTATTCAGATTGGAGGAAGGTAAAAGTGGTGCTCCACAAGGATCAGTGCTGGAACCACTGTTATTCATAATTTACATTCATGATTTGGACTTAGGAACAAATGCTTCACAGGAACATTGGCCCAGAAATTCGGGTCCCAACGCGTGAGTACGGGCGGAGTACTCACGTGTGGACCCAATGGAAGTGCCGGTTTCTTGCATGCACTACGCATGCGCGGGAAACTGGCATTTCCAATCCTCTGAACCAAGGGGTACAGAGGTCGAACACGTGCGCGCAGGAGTCTGCGTGTGCGCGTTGAACTTCATCTTTTTTTACAGGTTTGCCCGTGCGTGAAGGCCTCTACATTTTACACATTAAAAAACCAGACGTAAGGACTTCATTTTAAAAGGTAAGTGGTCAATTAATTAAAATTAGAACATTTTTTCCACAGGTTTATTATTTTTAAATACTTAACAGTAAGGTAAGTGTATTTTTAGCCCCGATTTTTTATAAAATTATTTTTTTCAAAAATTTAAATTATTGTTTAAAATAGTTATTTAATGTTATTTATGGTTGATTTAAATAGTGTGATTTTTTTCAAATTTATTTCAAGGTTAAGTACTGTTTTGGGCGCCCGGAGTTTTCATGAGTTTGACAGTTCTTTCTGTCAAACTCATGAATGGACTTTTCCCTCCTCCGATTGGTTGGCCATGGCTCACGTGATCCCAGCCGACGCATCGCACTAACTACGCCGCTGGATCACGCAAGCACAGCACGCCGGGAGCTGGACCGGGCCACAGAGAAGAAATGCACGCAGGCCCAGGCCTCAACTGCTGGCGCATTAGGTAAGTGTAGGTCGGGGGCTTGCACCCGCGGGAAGCCCCCGACACGAATTTCTGGACCATTGTCAATCAAAATTTGACACCGAGCTACAGAAGGAGATATTAGGGCAGATGACCAAAAGCTTGGTCGAAGAGGTAGGCTTTAAAGAGCATTTTTTAAGAAGGAGTGGTAGAGAGGCAGAGAGGTTTAGGGAGGGAATTACTGAGCTTTGGACCTAGGCAGCTGAAGGCATGGCCGCCAATTGTGGAGCAATTAAAGTCGGGGATGCGAAAGAGGCCAAAATTGGAGGAGCGCAGAGATCTCAGAGGGTTGTAGGGCTGGAGGAGTTTACAGAGATGGGGAGGGGCGAGGCCTAGGAGGGATTTGAAAACAAAAATGAGAATTTTAAAACTGTGGCACTGCTGGACTGGGAGCCAGTGTAGGTCAGAGAGCACGGGGGTTATGGGTGAACGGGATTTAGTGCGAGTTAGGATACGGGCAGCAGTGATTCGGATGAGCACAAGTTTATGGAGGGTGAAGATGGAAGCCCGACCAGGAGAGCACTGGATTAGTCAATTCTAGAGGTAAAAAAGGCATGGATGAGGGTTCCAGCAGCAGATGAGCTGAGTCAGAGGCAGAGCCGGGTAATGTTACTGAGGTGGAAGTAAGCGGTCTTGGTGATGGAGCAGATATGTGGTGGGGAGCTCATCTCAGGGTCAAGTAGAACACCAAGGTTCTGAACGGTCTGGTTCAGCCTCAGGTAGTTGCTAGGGTGAGGGATGGAGTCGGTGGCTAGGGAACGTATTTTGTGGTGGAGACCGATGGTATTCCCAATATTTAGTTGATGGAACTTTGTGCTCATCCAGTGCTGGATGTTGGACAAGCAGTGTGACCAATTAGAGACCATGGAGGGGTCAAGAGAGGGGTTGGTGAGGTAGAGCTGGGTGTCATCAGCGTACATGTGGAACCTTATGTTGTGTTTTGGGATGATGTTGCCGAGGGGCAGCATGTAGATGTGAAATAGGAGGGGGCCAAGGATAGATCGTTGGCGTACTCCAGAGGCAATGGTGCGAGAGTGGGAAGAGAAGCCACTGCAGGTGATTCTCTGGCTACGACTAGATAGATAAGAATGGAACGAGGCGAGTGCAGTCCCACCCAGCTGAACCGCGGAGGACAGGTGTTGGAGGAGGATGGAGTGTTCAAATGTGACAAAGGCTGCAGATGGGTAGAAAAGAACGAGGAGAGTTAGTTTATCGTGGTCACAGCCACATACGATGCAATTTGTGAATTTGATAAGGGCCATTTCAGTATTGTGGCCGTGGAGGAAATCTGATGGAAGCGATCCAAACATGGAGTTGTGGGAAAGATGGGCATGGATTTGGGAGGTGACAGCACGTTCAAGGACAATGGAGAGGAAAAGGAGGCTGGTATGCAAAGAGGGGTCAAGGGTTAGTTTTTTGAGGAGAGGGCTTATGACGGGAGAGTTGAAGGGGAGGGAACCGTTAACAATATCAGCTAATATGGGGGCCAGGATTGGAAGTTGGGAGGTCATCAGTTTGGTGGGAATAGGGTGGAGAGAGCATGAGGTGGGTCTCATGGACAAGTTGAGCTCGAAGGGAGCATGAGGGGAAAAAGGAGAGAAACTAGAGAAAGATCTAGGAAGTGATTTTATCAATGGGGGCGTGATGGAGGTGGGAAAGCTACTTGTCGGGTTTTAGTCCCGCCTCCATTGATGTCCGGCCAACCCACGCTAATTTCCTTTGATTGACCTCGTTAAGCCCGCCCAGCGGACTTAGCAGGCCAATTAAGAGAAAGCCGGTGACAGAGAATGTCAGCCTATGATGTTTCGTCTGTCAAGATTTTTTGACAGATGAATTGTTATCGTTTGACTGCTCTGTGAAGCTGTCAAACACTGACAATCTGTCTTCTAAGTTGAGCCCTTCACTCAATACTCACTTAGAAAGCTTTCCTGAGCAGAAAGCAGAAGGCTGCTGCATTTAAGAATGCAGCGGTCATTCTTCTTTCTTTGCCGCTGAGATGAGGCAACCCCACTGCTGAAAGGGATGAAGCCTGGAGGAAGAAGCAAAGGTAACTAATCTTACTAAAACATTTCAGAGTCTCCTCACACACTTACCTCTTCACACTTGCACTCATAACTCACCTGCACAGCGCACTTTTTGGCTCCTCCGACCCCTGCAGACCCACGACTTGCCTCGCTGACCCTGGTGAGGTTCGGAGCTGCCAGGAAGCCCACACTTTAGGGCTCAAAATAGGGATTAGCCAAAAAACTGCCTGTTAACTACCTGTTAACAAGCAGTTAATTGGCACTAATCCCCTTCCCGCCTCGAGGAGATGGGACCCGGCGCGGGTTGTGTACCCACTGTAATGATATCAGCAAATAGTGATGGTATTTGCCTGTTTGATTATTTATGCCTTACCAGCATATTTGCCTGTTTGATTATTTATGCCTGACCAGCAGAGGGCATGTGAGAGACAAGCAGTTTAGTTTTAGTTTCATTTTAGATGGATCTCTAAGATGGTGTTTCCTGTAATGCTGTTAACTGAGTTGAACAAACTTTAGATTAAAAGACATTCTCTTTCATGAAGTGTCGTCATTGAATCCACATACAAATCAATACATGGTGTCAGAAGAAGTGATTGAAAGAGATGAAGAGGAAAAACCTGAAGTGAAATCAGCTCTCCACATATTAGCAAGCCAAAAGAGAACATCGTTACTTACCATTGGAGAATAGCTAACGAAGTGAAAAATGGTAGGATTACACCCACCGGCGAAGCTTCAGTTAACAGGTAATGTGGCTGAAAATTGGAGGAGATTCAAACAACGTTTGGAGTTGTATTTATCAGCAATCGGAGCTGACGAGCAAAGTGATAAAATGAAAGCGTCAGTGTTCTTACATGTCGTGGGTGATGAAGCGCTGGAGGTGTATAATAACTTCACATTCGCTGCTGATGGAGACAAAATGAAGCTGGATAAAATAATGGAACAGTTTGAGGCCTACTGCATACCTAAACGTAACGTGACGTTTGAGAGGCACAGATTTTTCACATGTGTACAGAAAACGGGAGAGACTATTGATCAGTATGTGACTGAACTGAGAAACAGAAGCAAAACGTGTGAATTTGGGGGACTGACAGACTCACTGATAAAAGACAGACTGGTGTGTGGTATTACAGATAATGGTCTAAGGGAAAGACTGCTAAGAGAGCAAAATCTAGACCTGGGAAAAGCCATAGCACTGTGTAGGGCTACAGAGACTGTGAAGTCGCAGGCAAAGGAGCTGTTCAGTGACAGTAGCTGCAACGTGGATGCAATGAGAAAGAACGGACACAAACCATTTAACAAAAAGAGCGCCAATGTGAAAAAAGAGGTGTGGCCAGCGAACAAAAATGAAAGGGGCAATCGAAAGTCATGTAGTCGATGCGGTACACAGCATCCACCAAAAAAGTGTCCAGCATATGGTAAAACATGCAATAGTTGCAACAAAAACAACCATTATGCCCGTTGCTGTAAGAACCAAGCGCAACAAAGCAAGGTCCATACAGTAGATGAAAGCGAGATAGAGGAGTTCTATGTAAATGTTGTGTCTGAAAACAAAAAAGAAAAAAGAGACTGGATGTTGACACTAAAAGTGAATGACATACACATTCCATTTAAATTGGATACTGGAGCACAAGTTAATGTGATATCAGAGACTGATTTTAAGAAAATTAGACCCAGACCAAAGATACATGGAATAAAAGTGAAAGTGACAGGATACTCAGGTACTGATATACCAGTGAAAGGAAGATGCATTGTCAAAGTGACACACAAGGACAGAGAGCACACGCTAGCATTAATCGTGGTGCCAAAGGATGTGCAAGCCATACTAGGTTTAATAGCCTGTGAGAGACTGAACCTGGTAAAGAGAGTCCTCGTTGTGGAAAGTGAAGGAGAGACAGTCTATGATGAACATAATGAAAGAGTACAACGACCTATTACAGGGTCTAGGCTGCCTTCCAGGAGAACACACGATCAGAGTAGATAAAAGTATGACACCGGTCATACATCCATGCAGAAAAGTTCCGTTTGCTCTTCAAAAGCAACTGAAGGCAGAGTTGGACAGGCTGGAAAGCCTGAATGTGATTCAGAAGATAGATGAGCCAACTGAGTGGGTGAGTTCCCTCGTCGTTGTGGACAAAAAGAATGGAAAGCTCAGAATTTGCCTGGATCCAAGAGATCTAAACAGAGCAATAAAGAGAGGGCACTTCAAGCTTCCTACACGTGAGGAAATCATGTCACAGTTTGCAAATGCAAAGTATTTCAGCAAGTTAGATGCATCATCAGGATTTTGGCAGATGAAACCGGACGAGGCAAGTTCAAGACTGTGCACGTTCAACAGTCCATTTGGCAGATACAGATTCCTAAGGTTACCATTTGGCATTGCCTCAGCTCCTGAAGTGTATCACAAAACTATCCATATGATCTATGAGCACCTGGAGGGAGTTGATACATCAATGGATGACATCATAGTATGGGGAACCACGAGAACTGAGCATGACGAGAGACAGAAAAAATTGCTGGAAGCAACAAGGAAAACAAACCTGAAGCTGAATAGAGACAAATGCCAGCTCGGGGTGACAGACCTGACATTCATGGGAGATATCCTTAGCGGTGAGGGCATCAGACCATATCCCAGAAAGGTGTCCGCCATTGAGAATATGCCAAAGCCACAATGCAAAAAGGACGTGCAGAGGTTTAATGGAATGATCAACTACATGGGTAAATTCATATCCAACCTCTCAGAAAAGATGGCGCCACTGAGACTACTAACTGAAAAGAACATAAAATGGGAATGGAATCATGAGCATGAGAATTCATGGAGCGATCTAAAGAAACTGCTCACAGAGGAACCAGTTCTGAGGTTTTATGACCCAGCGAGACCCATCAAGATATCATCAGATGCATCACAGAGTGGGCTCGGTGCCGTTCTTCTGCAAAAATATGACTACTGGCAACCTATTGCATATGCATCGCGCTCAATGACAGACGCGGAGACGCGATATGCTCAAATAGAAAAGGAGCTGCTCAGCATCACATACGCCTGTGAAAGATTTCACCAGTTTGTGTCAGGACAAGCAATCAGTGTAGAGACTGACCATAAGCCCTTGATTGCATTGTTCCAAAAGCCACTAAATAGCTGTCCGCTTAGAATACAAAGAATGATGATCAGGCTGCAACGCTATACACTGAATGTTGCGTACACACCGGGTAAGCTGATGTATACAGCAGACACGTTGTCCAGAGCTGTTGACCCAAGAGAGCCCGCAAACACCAAAATGGATGAAAAAGTGAACGCCTATGTGGACATGATCACAAGTGCACTGCCCATAGCAGATGCAAAAATGGAGCTCATAAAGACTGAGACAAACAAAGATGAAACACTGAGACGACTGAGAAAAAGCATCTTGGATGGATGGCCCAACATGAAGCAAGACTGCTCACCTGACATGGCAGAGTACTGGAACTGCAGGGCGGAACTATCAGTGGTCGAAGACATCATCTACAAAGGAAGTAAAATAGTTATCCCAAAGAGTCTGAGAAAAGAGATGCTAAAAAGAATCCATGGAGGACATCTGGGAATCGAAAAGTGTAAGAAAAGAGCACGAGAGGTGATGTACTGGCCACGAATCAACCAAGATGTGACAAATGAGGTGTCAAACTGCACAATATGCCTGAAATATCGAGCAAGCAATCCGGTAGAACCACTAAAGCCACACCCAGTGCCAAACAGACCTTACCAGAAGGTAGGCGCTGACCTATTCGTATGTCAAGGGAAGGACTATCTTGTAGTCACAGACTATTACTCCCTATATCCAGAGGTGTGTAGACTGTACACCACCACTGCAGATGCTGTGATAACATGTATGAAAGCCATATTCTCCAGACATGGCGTGGCAAGCGAGGTCTTCACAGACAACGGACCCCAGTTTTACAATGCAAGTTTCCGACACTTTGCCAAAGAGTGGGACTTTGTCCACACAACGTCAAGTCCTCACTTTCCACAGTCCAATGGACTAGTGGAAAAATCGGTCCAGACAGTGAAAAGACTGATGTACAAGGCAAAAGACAGTAGAACTGACTTCTACCAGAGCATGCTTGTATACCGCACAACGCCGCTCGAGTGTGGTATGTCACCAGCCCAACTCCTTATGGGACGTCTGCTAAGGTCAAACCTACCCATTCCGGAGAAACTCCTGAAAACAAAAGAGGGGGAGAAAGTGAGGAAGTTCAAAGAACAACAGAAAGAAAAGCAAAAGTACTACTATGACAGAGGAACACAAAACCTACCTGAACTTCACACTGGTGACCAAGTAAGGTTCAAAGACAAAACAAACGTATGGACTCAGAAGGGAACTGTCCTGAGTGAAGTTCAACGAAGATCATACACCATTCAGACAGATGAGGGTGCTGTTCTGCGAAGAAATCGTCGAGATCTTCTCATGGGACCAGCCACAGCAGGTCAAAAGACTGATACTGTTGAACAACCTGATCACACAGCAGGTCAAAAGACTGATACTGTTGAACAGCCTGATCACACAGCTGAGAAATCATCATCTGAGGCAACAACTCAGATTCAAGGACAATCAATCAGAAAATCCTCAAGACACGTGAAGCCCCCTGAGAGACTCATAGAGCAAGTTTAAGGACTCTTGTTATAGAAGGAAGTAATGTTATCTTATTCTTTCTTCAAGTTCTAGTGTATTTACATATTTCATGTGAACACACAAAACAAGGTTAAAAAACCTTGATCATGATAATGATAATGTAAGTTCATTAAGTGTTACAGTTAAAATGCAGAGTAATACAAAGAAAACATGTTGTTAGATAAAAGTAAAATACTTTTGTTTTAAGAAAGGGAGATGTAATGATATCAGCAAATAGTGATGGTATTTGCCTGTTTGATTATTTATGCCTTACCAGCATATTTGCCTGTTTGATTATTTATGCCTGACCAGCAGAGGGCATGTGAGAGACAAGCAGTTTAGTTTTAGTTTTGTTTTAGATGGATCTCTAAGATGGTGTCTCCTGTAATGCTGTTAACAGAGTTGAACAGACTTTAGATTATAAGACATTCTCTTTCATGAATGTGTCGTCATTGAACCCACATACAAATCAATACACCCACCTCCTGGGAAGATGGTACGGAGGTGGGTTGGAGGCGGGACTGGTATCCACATCCAGATTCTGCCATTTTCCCAGCAGTCCAGCCTCCACACCCGCCTCCCCAGGACTGGGAAAATCGCCCCCGTAAGTTCAGGGCTAGGGCAAGGGGGAACCTTAGTGGAAATAAAGCCGGTGGTCTAGGTGAAGGGAGGGAAGCGAGAGAGGCAGCTAAACAGATGGTCTAAATCTTAGTGGTAAAGATGTCCATGAGTTCTTCATACTTTTTGTTGGAGGTAAGGGTAGAGGAGGCAGGGGATTGGGGGTTTAAGAAGACTGTTTGTAGTGGAGAATCAAAGCCAGGGGTTATCATTGCAGGATGATCCTGGCATAGTGAGCAGTTTTAGAAACATAGATACATAGAAGATAGGAGCAGGAGTAGGCCATTCGGCCCCTCGTGCCTGTTCTACCATTTAATGAGATCATGGCTGATCATCCAAATTCAGTACCCTGTCCCTGCTTTCTTCCCATATCCCTTGATCCCTTTAGCCTTAAGAAATATATCTAACACCTTCTTGAATATATTTAATGAATTGGCCTCAAATGACTTCTGTGGTAGAGAATTCCACAGGTTCACCACTCTCTGGGAGAAGAAATTCCTCCTCATCTCAGTCCTTATACTTAGACTGTGACCCTTGGTTCTGGACTCCCCCGCCATCAGGAACATCCTTCCTGCATCTAGTCTGTCTAGTCCTGTTAGAATTTTATAAGCTTCAATGAGATCCCCTCTCATTCTTCTAAACTCTAGTGGATACAGTTTTGACCGAGGAGAGCAGGGCCTGATAGGACTTTATGTAGTCCAGTCAGATCTGTTGATGAATAGCTAAACCATTTGTCCGCTGTAAATGTCTGGATGCCTTGGACTTAAGGGAGCAGCGATGAGGGCCGTACCAGGGGGAATGACCAGGGTGAAAGAGAGTAATGGTTTAAATGGGGAAAAGGGCATCAAAGGTGGAGGTGAGGGTGTGATTGTGCAGATCAGTAGCTGCAGAAATGTCGTGGTGAGTGGAGGGCCAAAGGCTAGACAGGTGGGAATTTGAAAGTGCAATTGTAAGTGACTTGGGGAGAGTTTATTCCAGGAGCGGACACAGAAGGAAGTGAGGTTTTGAGGGATTGGGGGATGTGGATGGAGAGTGATACAAGGAAGTAATCATAGATGGCCTTAACTTTGATTGACACGATAGAAGCAGTGAGGCCAAGTGAGATGGCAAGGTCGAAGGGGTGGCCGTGAATATGGGTAGGGGAGTTTATATGGAGGGAGAGATAAAGGGAGGATAGGAGGGCAGTAAGCTCAGAGGTGAGAGATCATGATGAGTTGAGATGTACTTGAAATCACCGTGAATGAGATGTCGTTTGGTGTAGAGGCTGAGGGAGGAAAGCAGTGAAGATATCTCGGTGAAAAATTTGGCGTGGTACTTGGGTGGGCAATAGATAAAAAGGAATTTTAAATAAGAGGCGAAAGGGTGGAACAAGGTGAGATGCTCAAAGGAGGAGAAAGTGCCAGAGGAGCAAGTGGAAAAACCAAGGTGTAATTTGGTGATAAGAGCCACACCGTCACCACTGCGGTTTGGGCGTGTTAAGTGGTGGAATGTAAAGCCAGGCGGGGAGGCTTCAGTTCGGGGGAAGCTGTCACCATCCCTCAGCCAGGTTTCTGTCAAGGCCATGATGTCGATGCAACCATCCACAATAATCTCGTGGATGACAAGGGCCTTGTTCACAAGTGAACAGACATTCTTGAGGGAGATGCAGAGAGGGGCGGTGATAGCTGATCTGCTGGCAGAGTCCACAGGTTCAGCCTTGGGAGGGGTGAGTGGGATGGGAAGGAGTTGGAAAGATGAACCCCAGCGGATGTGCTGGACGTGTAGGTAGGCGAGAGAGGAGGATGAGGCAGTTGGGTTTGCTGCTCTTAAGAAAGGGGGTAATAAGTGCCTTGAAAATGCCACAAGAGGCACAAAGATAGCAGTAGTCTTATCTAATAGGGAGTCGAGCCTGTGACGGTGGCAGGAGTTGGAAGGTGGAAGAGTGCTGAAGGGTTGGGGTAGGGATTTGGGAGGACAGGGTACCCGAGAGGCAAAAAATGACAGGAGGGAGGGGTCTAGGAGGGGTAAAGAGAACAGAAGAAAAAAGGGGGAGAAAAAAGGAGAAATAGAAGTGAAGGGCTCGGGTCTGGAGCGGCAGCCAAAATGCGCACGTGAATGGACACAGGGAAACTCATTTACAGAGCCTTGGTTACATAGTAAGGTTAGGGTTGATCTGTCCTGGTAATAAATGGGGAATAAAAAGGAGACAATAGGAGGGAGTCCAGAGTTAAAGTCAGAGGTCACGTGGTGGGATAAATTTGACGTAGGTAGGGTGGACCCAGCTTGGAGCAGCGACGATCTGATGTCCAGGTTCAGAGACAGGTGTGGAGGGCGAGTGAGTCTAGAAGCTATTTGAAGGGTGGAGTGTCGGAGGACGCACTGCTGGAGGTATTTCCATCGGAATGAAGAGGCAGGAGGTGTGTAGAATCGATCGTGGGGCAGAAATCAGTGGCGAGGTTGAAGTTCACCATAAGATCCAGAAGTTGTGGAGAAATGGACTACGGCCCAGGAGAGTGAATTTCTGTCCAGGAACCACGCTGTAGTTGAAGCTGAAAAACCAGTAGGACAGCCAAGTAAGTGGTGAGGACGGAGTCCTGGGGCAAGGGAGATCCAAGATTTCCCTGTGGGGCCCTGAGGAGCAGTTCTGCCCCTCCTGTCCTGGTCTACAAAGAAACCAAATCAATTTTTTCATCAAACTTACCTTTTGTGCCTCTTCTGGCCCACGATCCAGCTTCCGTCGAGTTCGGCCTGGTGGGGAAGCCGTCACTGCTGCCTCGCTCAGGCCTCCTGTTAAAATAGTAGATTGGGGACCCGATGGCATCCAGATTGGTGCTGGTGTCACACTTTAAAATTGCAGGCGGTCTGATCAGGACAGGAAAGGAGTGTGTAAGTACCTCCGTTCAGTCCGTAAGGGTGACCCCGAGCTTCCGGTCGCCTGTCATTTTAATTCACTGCTCCATTCCCACTCGGACCTCACCGTCCTTGGCCTCTTGTCTTGTTCCACGGAAGCTCAACGTAAACTCGAGGAACAGCACCTCATCTTCCGATTAGGCACTCTGCAGCCTTCTGGACTCAATATCGAGTTCAACAATTTCAGATCATAACCTCGGCCCCTATTTCATTTTTTCTTGTAATTTTTCCACTCCTTTCCCCCCCCTTTCCTTTTGTTTCTCTCTCACACCTGGCAGCTATCTCTTGCCCTGCCAGTACACTTTACACCTAATCTCAGCCTATTACCATCTCGTCTAGCTTCTAATACCTTTTATTGTCTCTTTTTTACTTCTTTTGTTTCTTTTATTCTTTTGTCCGATCGCAGCCCTGCCTCCGATCTATCTTTTCTTTCCAGTTTTGAAGAAGGGTTCGACCCGAAACGTCAACTCAAATTTCTGTCCACGGATGTTGCCTAACCTGCTGACTTTTTCCAGCATTTTCTGTTGTTATTTTGTAAGTACCACACTCCATTTTATTTGCCCCCCCTGCCAGGTTTCTGCTAGGTGGTGGGCGGGGGGTTTAAAATCGCGACCACAAAGTCAGTTACAAAGCGAGAACAGAGCTGGCAACTGATTGCTGTGTATGTTATTTTATTTCTGGAAACAAACTCCTTGTTCAGTATTCCAAATGCAAATTTGAATACAGAAGGAATTCAAATGATTTTTACCTCATAATTCTGATTGGATGGAAAATTCAACAAATTAATTCTTCAACTTTCCCTCCAATGGTGTGTTGATCGAGCACAGTGCTCAGTGTGTTATCATTTCCAGATTATTTGTTTCCTGATTGTGAAACTAGAAACTGAACCTGGTAAATGCAACTAACCACCACTGTTTTGCAATCTGCCTTCTCACCATATGAGAATTTTAAAATCGAGGCGTTGCTGGATCAGGGGCCAATGTAGGTCAGTGAGCAAAGGGGTGATGGGTGAAGGGGACTTGGTGTGAGTTAGCGTACGGGCAGCAGAGTTTTGGATGAATTCAAGTTTCTAGAGGGTGACAGATGGGAGGCCGGCCAGGAGAGTGTTGGAATAGTCAAGGCGAGAGGTAACAAAGGCCTGGATGTGGGTTTCAGCAGCAGCTGAGCTGAGGCAGGAGTGGATTGGTGTGACGTTACCGAGGTGGAAGTAAGCAGACTTACAGATGGAGCGAGTATGTGGTCAGAAGCTCATCTCAGTGCCAAATATGACTCCAAGTTTGCGAATGGACTGGTTCAGCCTCAGGGAGAGGGATGGAGTCACGGTCTAGGGAACGGAATTTGTGGTGGAGACTCCCAATATTTAGCTGGAGGAAATTTCTGCTCATCCAGTAGTGGATGTTGGACAAGCAGTGTGACCAATTAGAAACTGTGAAGGGGCTGAGAGAGATGGCGGTGGTGGTGAGGTAGAGCTGGGTGTCATCAGCGTACATATGGAACCTGATGCTGTGATTTGGGATGAAGTCACCGAGGGGCAGCATGTCGATGAGAAACGGAGGGGGCCAAGGATAGATCATGGGTGGACACCAGAGGTAACGCTGTGGGAGCGGGAAGAGAAACCATTGCAGGTGATTGCCTGACTGTGACTGGATGGATAAGAATGGAAACAGGTGAGTGCTGTCCCACCCAGCTGGACAACGGGGGAGAGGCGTTACACGTGGAAGTTGTGGTCAACCGTGTCAAAGGCTATAGACAAATCGAGATAAAAGAATAGGGATAGTTTACCACAGTCACAGTCACATAGGATGTCATTTGTGACTTTGATAAGGGTCGTTTCATTACTGTGGCAGGGGTGGAAACCTGATTGCAAGGACTCAAACATGGAGTGGTGGGAAAGATCCAAATGGATTTGGGAAGTGACAGCATGTTCAAGGACTTTGGAGAGGAAAGTAGTTTGGAGGTGGGGCTGTGGTTTGCAAGGACAGAGGTGTTAGGGATGTACTTTTTGAGGAGAGGGGTGATGACAGCAGGTTTGAAGGGAAGGGGACAGTACCTGAGGAGAGGGAACCGTTAACAATATCAGCTAATATGGGGGCCAGGAAGGGAAGCTGGGTGGTCATCAATTTGGTCGAAATAGGGTTCGAGTGAGCAGGAGGTGGGTCTCATGGAAAAGGTGAGCTTGGAGAGGGCATGAGGGGATATTGGAGAGAAACTAGAGAAAGATGCAAGTTCAAGGCTAGGGCAGGGGGAAACCATAGGTGAAGTTTGTCCCGGTGGGCTAGGTGAAGAGACGGAAGCGTCAGACGCCACTGAACGGATGGTCTCAATGTTCGTGACAAAGCGGTTCATGACCTCCTTATACTTGTTATTGGAGATGAGGGTGGAATGGGCAGGGAGTGGGACTTAAGAAAACTATTTGCAGTGGAGAATAGAAGCCAGGGGTTATCATTGCAGGATGATCCTGGGATAGTCAGCAGTTTTGGCCGAGGAGAGCAGGGCTCGATAGTGCTTTATGTGGTCCAGTCAGATCTGGTGATGAATAGCTAAACCATTTGTCCGCCATAATATTCAAGTCTGCATCCCTTGGACTTAAAGGAGTGGCCTTGAGGACCATACCAGGGAGAACAACTAGGGTGAAAGAGAGTAATCGTTTAAATGGGGACAAGGGCATCAAAAGTTGGAGGTGAGCGTGTGATTGTGCAGATCAGTAGCTGTAGAAATGTCATGGTGAATGGAGGGCCAAAGGCTAGACAGTTGAGAATTTTAAAATGCAGTTGTAAGTGACTTGGAGAGAGTTTTTCTCCAGGGGCGGACACAGAAGGAAGTGGAGTTGGGAGTGGAAAGGGGGAAGTGGGTGGTGAGCAATACAAGGAAGTGTTCACAGATGGCCTTATCTGCGATTGGCATGGTGGGAGTAGCGAGGCCAGTTGAGGTGGCAAGGTCGAGGGGTTGGCCGTGAAAATGGGTCGGGAGTTTATATGGAGGGAGAGATTAAGGGAGGAAAGGAGGGCAGTGAACTCAGAGGTGAGGGAATGCTGAGTTGAGATGGAGGTTGAAATCACAGAGGGTGAGAAGTCAGTCAGTGCAGAGGCTGAGGAGGAAAAGCAGTGAAGATATCTCGGTGGGAAATTTGGCTTGATATTTGGCTGGACATTAGAGAACGAGAATTTTAAAAGAGCTGCGAGAGCGGTAGAACAAGGTGAGACGTTCAAAGGAGGAGAAAGCGCCAGAGGAGCACGGAGACAGACCATGGTGTGATTTGGTGATAAGAGCCACACTGCCACATTGACCGTTTGGGTGAGGCCAGTGGTGAAAGGTATAGCCTGGCGGGGAAGCTTCATTTAGGGGGAAGGGGCCTTCATCCCTCAGCCTGGTTTCCGTCAAGGCCATGATGTCGATGCAATCATCCACAGTGTTAGCATTGTGAGGGGTGAGTGGGGCGAGATGGAGATTGGGAAGGTTAGCCCCCAGCGGTCGCGCTGAGCGGTAAGGTCAGTGAAAGAATAGGATGAGGCAGTTTGAGTTGCTACTTGGAAGGAGAGGGTGATGAGTGCCTTGCTGGGCTCTTCAGAGAATGCCAAGCGAGGCACAGAGGGACGCTGTAGGCTTATCTAAGATGGCGGAATGAGTGTAGGAAGGTCAAGGTGTGCTGTAGGTTTGGAGTAGGGAATTGGGAGGGCCGAGTACCCAAAAGGGGAGATCTGATAGGAGGCATGTTGACAGAAGGGAGGGGTCTAGGAGGGGTAAAGAGAAAAGGAAAATATGTGGGAGTAAAAAGGGCAAAACGCACATGAGAATGGACACAGGGAATCTCAAGTTACATTGGCCTGGTTACATAGCAAGTACCCCACTCCATTTCAACTGCCTGCCTGCCGGTTCTGCCAGGTGGGGGAACTCTGTCCCAAAGGGGGAGCAAAGCTGGCCACTGAGTTGCTGTGTATGCTATTTTATTTAAACATACTCCCTGTTCAATAATCTAAATGTAAATTTAAATACAGAAGGAATTCCAATGATCTAAATCTCATAATTCAGTTTGTATGGAAAATTCAAAAATTCCTTTGTCAACTTTACCTCCAATGGTGTGTTGATCGAGCACAGTGCTCTGTGTGTTATCATTTCCAGATTATTTGTTTCCTGAATGTGAAACTAGAAATGGAACCTGGTAAATGAAACTAACCACCACTGTTTTGCTCTCTGTTTTCACCCCATGTTCCTCAGTCACCCCCTCTGGAATCCAATTATACAACATGCTTCAATGGCATCTCCATGGTAACTTGATCTCAGTATCGGTAACGCCTAGAACTGGAAATTCTAGTCAGGCTGCTGAGCTACAGGAACTGGGCTGGGCAGCACTTCCCGCCCACCAGTCTGCCCTCACACTGACACCACCTGCAATCCCGAGGTCAGGGCCATTAGTCTAAAGTGGGTGGTGAATCCCAGGATATCACCCCCACTCACCCCCTACCCTAAGACCACGCAGCTGAGTTCCTGATCCTTTGCAGCCCGCTCAGTACAGCTGTTTTAAAATTTAAATATACAAATAATCTTCACACAGTAAGACGGGCGGGGAATATGAGACCAACAGCCTGAAGCCCCTGTGGGGGACATTTCCGGCCCCAGACTGGTGAGGACTGTAATGTATGTACCTTTAAGGGGGAGAACTACTTTTTACAGCTCCTGTATCCTGTAGTACCAGCAGTGACCACACCTGTATATAAACACTGAGTAGTGATCTGTACAGTCAGTTGCAGTTTGAACCACGTTGAGTAAACACCTGTTGATCATTCCCTGCAGTCTGTTGTCTGATTATAGAAGGACACAACATTAAGATACACGGATATAACAGTGGCGACGAGCAGATTCGAACCTACCTGCAACTCTGCATCACCTCCCAGGGATTCGCTCCTGGAGAACAGTGGAAGAAGGTCAAGTCCAGAAGCACGGGCGTCGACCACGGGCAACTGCCCAATCATCCAGCGGAGATTTGAGCATCGCAGGGGAGGCTGTCGAGAGCCAGTCTTAGCTTTCCAGTCACGGTGGTCCAGCGAAACGGGCTGACAACAGGTACTGCGCAGACCCTTCCCGGACAGCGACGGGCTAGAGCCCGACTGAGCGGCACAGAAAAAGGCCGAGCAGCATCGACGGGGGAGAGAGAGAGGGCAGAGCGCACAGGGCGCAGCCGGTGTTCAGGACCAAGCGGCGTCAACACGGGAGAGAGATGAGAGGGAGCAGAGCACAGCCGGTGGTCGAGGGCCGAGCAGCATCAACAGGGGACAGAGGCGCGCAGGAAAACGTGAGGCGCTGCCATTGCCATGAGGACCGCAGAAAGTGGCATTGGCAGCAGCGCAGGAGCAGCACACAAAACCCACAGGGCGTCGCCATTTGCCACAAGGACCGCCGAGAGCGGCGTTGGCAGCAGCACGGGAGACGCCATTTTAAGCCGCAGCGGGGAAGAAAGGAAAGCGTGGGAGACGCCTTTTTAAGCCAGTCTAACCACACCCAAAAATGCCGAAGACTGGCAGTGTCACAGCGTTCGACAATGAAGTCGAAGATTGGACGACATATGTCGAACGCATAGAAGTGTACTGCAAGGCGAATGAAGTGCCAGATGACAAGAAAGCGCTGGTATTGTTGAATTCAATGGGTGCAAAAATGTATGGCTTACTACGAAACCTAGTAACCCCAGAGAAGCCAGTAGAAAAGGATTTTGAAAACATAGTGTCAATCCTACAGGACCACTTAAACCCCACACCGCTGCTGATAGCAGAAAGATTTAAGTTTCACAAAAGGAACCAGCATAAAGATGAAAGTAATGCTGAGTATTTAACGGAACTGCGCAAGCTATCGAAACACTGCCAGTTTGGAACGGGAATAGCAGATACTTTAAGGGACAAGTTTGTGTGTGGGCTTCAAAGTGAAGGAACCCAGAAACGGCTTCTATCAGAAAAGGGTCTTACGCTGGACAAGGCTTTCAGCATTGCAGTATCACACGAAGCAGCAGCACGGGGCGCTGCAGAGATACAACGGAGACCACAAGAATATGGCACAAATGAAATGTCATACAGAACATTGAAGTGCTATCGCTGCGGCAGAGCAACACATGACCAAAATGATTGCTGGTTCAAGGACAAAGTGTGCAGACAGTGTGGAAAAGTAGGACACATAGCAAGAGTCTGCAGTTCGGGAAAGAAAACCAGCAGCAAGAAATCTCCACAGGAGAAGTACAAGAAGGTACATAAGGTGACGGAGAGTAGTTCAGACGAACAGAAGAGTGATACAGACTCCGGAAGCAAGGAGCTGGGTTGTCTGAAACTACATAATGTGATCAAAACGGAGGATCACCAAACTATCTGGGTCACACTCAAGATAGCAGGAGTCCAAGTGAAAATGGAATTGGATACAGAATCAGCCCTAACTGTCATAAACCGAGGGGACTACAAGCGGCTATTCTCACATATACCCTTGAGAGATACAAAGATTGTCTTGAAGACGTACACGGGGCAAAAAGTCTACCCCAAAGGAAAAATAAGGGTGAACGTTATATATAACGGCAAGGAAACACCAAAAATGGACCAATATGTATTGCCAGATGGAGGACCACCACTACTAGGACGTGAATGGATCCGAAAGATACAGCTAGATTGGCATTCCATACAAGCACTGACTGTAGATGCCAAAAAGGATGATGACGTCACACCTGGACGACTGTCAAAAATGCTAACTGACGCACAAGAAGTGTTCCAGCAGGGACTCGGAACACTAAAAGGCATAGCAGCGACGATCAAAATAGAGGAAAATGCAAGCCCAAAGTTTTTTAAGGCCAGTCCGGTACCTTATGCGATCTGCCCAGCCATCGAAGCAGAGCTGGAAGGTTTGGAATGTTCAGGAGTACTGTCCAAAGTGGACTGGAGCGAGTGGGCTACACCCATCGTTCCTGTAATGAAGAGGTCATTGAGTAATATGCCTGGGGAACCAAAGAAGGTTCGCATCTGTGGGGACTTTAAGGTGACAGTGAACCCAGTCCTTCACACTGTACAATGTCCGCTTCCACGGATTGAAGGTATTTTCGCCTCGCTATCTGGAGGGAAACGCTTCACTAAGATTGATCTGGCCCAGGTGTACCTGCAAATGGAGGTAGAAGAAGCCTCGAAACAGTACCTCACAATCAATACTCACAAAGGTCTCTACCAATACAACCGGCTGGTGTTCAGGGTAGCATCAGCTCCGGCTATTTGGCAAAGGGCAATGGAACAAGTCCTGCAAGGGATTCCAGGGACCCAGTGTTGTTTGGACGACATCCTGGTCACGGGCGAAAATGACAGTGATCACCTCGCCAACCTGGAGCAGGTGCTCACTTGATTGAAGGAATATGGGCTCCGAGCTAATCGCCACAAATGTGAGTTTTTCCAGAAACAGATCTCGTATTGTGGCCACGTTATTGATAAAGAGGGGTTACATAAGTCCCCTGAAAAGATTGAGGCAGTAGTCAAGGCTCCAGCACCGGAAAATGTGTCACAACCGAGGTCGTTCCTCGGGCTGGTGAACTACTACCATAAATTCTTGCCGAATTTGTCTACCGTACTACACCCACTGAACACTCTACTGCAAACGGGGGTACCATGGAAGTGGAGTGATGAATGTAAACAAGCTTTCCAGAAGAGCAAAGCATTGATCACAACAAAAGAGGTGTTGGCTCATTTCAACCCATCACTACCAATTCAGTTGCCGTGTGATGCATCACCCTATGGCATTGGAGCGGTGCTGTCGCACAAATTCCCGGACGGCTCGGAGAGGCCAGTAGCCTTTGCGTCTCGGTCACTAACCTCAGCCGAGCGTAACTACGCCCAGATTGACAGGGAGGCCCTCAGCCTATTGTGGGGAGTGAAAAAGTTCAACCACTATCTGCACGGGCAGAAGTTCATCTTGCTGACTGACCACCAACCACTTGTCTCCATCTTTAATCCAAAGAAGGGCGTTCCGGTGATGACTGCGCAACGGCTACAAAGATGGTCCCTTTTTCTAGGGGCGCACCAATATGAAATCGAGTATAAGGGAACGAAACAGCATGGAAACGCTGATGGGCTATCACGCCTGCCACTGCCTACTGCGGAGGAAGCACCAGCAGTGGATCCTGTCGAAATATTTCATTCGACTATAATTGAATGCTTGCCAGTAACTAACGCTGGTATAGAGAAGGAGGCCCGAAATGACCCGACACTGTCTCGGGTATATGATTTGACGGTGAAGGGATGGCCAGCACATGGCGACTCACTGTTGCCAGCATTCTCATCCAGAAGAGAACAGCTGTCAGTATGCCAGGGGACCTTGATGTGTGGATCCCGAGTGGTAATTTCACCCATATTAAGGGAGAGATTGCTGAATGAGCTTCACGAAGGTCATCTGGGAGGGGTGAAAATGAAAAGCCTTGCTAGGGCTTATGTGTGGTGGCCGGGGATCGATCAGCAAATTGAGGACCTGACAAAGAGCTGCTCAGGATGCCAGAAAGTCCAAAATGCACCACCACATGCCCCTCTACACCCATGGGAGTGGCCCTCATCTCCATGGCAACGGGTGCATATTGATTTTGCTGGTCGATTCATGGACTCAATGTTTTTTATAGCCGTGGATGCGCACTCGAAATTGCCTGAGGTGATCAAAATGTCCTCCACCACCACGGAGAAAACTATTGCAGTCCTACGGACCATTTTTGCCAGGAACGGCTTGCCACAGCAGATTTGCTCTGATAACGGACCACAGTTTGTGTCCAAAGAGTTTCGAAGATTTATGAAAAGGAATGGGGTAAGGCATTACACATCCGCCCCTTATCATCCAGCCACAAATGGATTGGCTGAGAGGTTCGTACAAACCTTTAAAAAAGCAGTGAAGGCCATGTGCGATGACGACATTCCACGGCAGCATAAGGTGGACAATTTCCTGTTAGCCTACAGAAATGCGAAACATGCAGTCACCTACCATGCCCCGGCCATAATGTTCTTTAACCGAAGGTTGAGATCTCGTCTGGATTTGCTCAGACCAAATGTACGAAGAGATGTTGGGAGTAAGCAATTCCAGCACATCAATGAGAAGCCGACAAGGAGCTTCAATGTAGGGCAACCAGTCTTGGCCCGCGACTATCGAACAGAGAATTGGCAACCAGGAACGAGATGCACACGGCAGGGGCCACTAATGTACACAGTGGATGTTGGGGAGAACATTGTGAGACGCCATGCTGACCAGATCCTAGAGTCACAGGAACGAGTCAACCCCATGTCTCGGCCATACGTACCTGGTGAGGAACCCGACGTA
Organism: Somniosus microcephalus; assembly: GCF_052327205.1. Lineage (NCBI taxonomy): Eukaryota > Metazoa > Chordata > Chondrichthyes > Squaliformes > Somniosidae > Somniosus > Somniosus microcephalus. The sequence goes on from NC_140994.1 coordinate 68,404,862, forward strand.
CAGGTCGCATCTACCTCAGAAACAATAGCATTGGAAGCTGATGAATCAATTGACGACGGGGTGTTAGAATCGCCTCCGCACCAAGAGCGAGACACTCGGGAAAGGCGTTATCCAGAAAGAATCAGGAAGCCTCCCGAAAGACTGAATTTATAAATTGACTATTTTCAGTTAATGTTGCATGTTAAAAGTGTTAATTGAAATTAGTTTGATATTTAATTGTTAAATGAGTGTTATGGTACTGTTAATTTAAAAGGGGAGGAATTGTAGTGTATGTACCTTTAAGGGGGAGAACTACTTTTTACAGCTCCTGTATCCTGTAGTACCGGCAGTGACCACACCTGTATATAAACCCTGAGTAGTGATCTGTACAGTCAGTTGCAGTTTGAACCGCGTTGAGTAAACACCTGTTGATCGTTCCCTGCAGTCTGTTGTCTGATTATAGAAGGACACAACATTAAGATACACGGATATAACAAGGACGAGGTGGGAGCAGGGTCCTGTTAAAACAAAGAATCAGAGTAACTATCATTATTGAAAGAAAAAAACAGTTAGTCCCCTCCAGCAAGTTAAATGTTCCCACAGACCAATCAGACCACTAGAGCAGTATTAATGATATGGGTCACATGATCCCATGGGCCAACAAAATTGACAGGAGAATAACAGAGCTGTGGGTCATGCAATTCCAATGGACCAATCAGATTTCTAGGAATCAACATCAACTGAAAAGGACCAAAGTAGAAAAGTCACCTGATCCAGATGGAATGCATCCTAGGTTGCTGAGGGAAGTAAAGGAGGAAATTTCGGAGGCTCTGGCCACAATCTTCCAATCCTTCTTAGATATGTGAGTGGTGCCAGAGGACTGGGGGATTGCAAATGTTACACCCCTGTTCAAAAAAGGGGAGAGGGATAAACCCGGCAACTAAAGCCCGGTCAGCCTAACGTCGGTGGTGGGGAAATTTTTAGAGACAATAATCCAGGACAAAACTAATTAGCATTTGGAAAAGTATGGGCTAATAAATGAAAGGCAGCACAGATTTGTTAAAGGCAAAGCGAGTTTGACTAACTTGATTGAGTTCTTCGATAAAGTAACAGTGAGGTTTGAAAAGGGTTGTGCAGTTGATGTTTTGTATGTGGACTTGCAAAAGGAGTTTGATAAAGTATCACACACTAGACTTCTTTGCAAAATTGAAGCCCATGGGATTAAAGGGCCAGTGGCTGTGTGGACATGAAATTAGCTAAGGGACAGAAAGCAGGGAGCAGTGGAGAACGGTTGCTTTTCAGACAGGAGGGAAATGTGCAGAGGTGTTTCGCGCACTGGTCTTTTTGAGATATATTAATGACCTGCTCGTAGGTATATAGGGCATCATTTCAATGTTTGCAGATGACATGAAACTTGGAAGTATAGTAAACAGTGAGGAGGATAGTAACAGACTTCAGGAGGGCATAAAAAGACGGGTGAAATGGGCAGACACCTGACAGATGAAATCTAACGCAGAGACATGTGAAGTGAATCGTTTTGGTACGAAGAATGAGGAGAGGCAATATAAGGTAAATGGTACAATTTTAAAGGGTGCAGGAACAGAGCGCGTGTAAGTACGCAAGTCTTAGAAGGTGGCAGGACAAGTTGAGAAAGTTGTTAAAAAGGCATACAGGATCCTTGGCTTTTTAAATAGAGACATAGTGTACAAAATCAAGGAATTGTAGGAATCGATCTATCCCTAACTGAAGCACTGAAGTCGAGTCAGTTCAATAATTCAACTGAATTTAATCAAACAAGTGAACAAAACAAAAACATGCAGGAGCAACAGCAAACAGGTCTTTTCAGCAGCCTGTTACACGAGGTCTGGTCTTAGAACCTCCCACTCTCTGACGTCATGACGTCATCACGTTTCCTGCCGTTCGGGGCATCATGTGACCAACGTGATGACGTCATCACATTGTTTCAGGGCTTTTGCAGAAAGCTTAGTTACACTCAGCCAACAAACACAGATGCTGTAACATTGGGTTAAAGACAGTTATGCATTTGTACAGAAGATCATTGGTGGTTTTGCCACATGTGCCTCCCCAGAAGTGTCTTTAATCGCAAAGGTCAATCGCAGAGGAGGTCGGACAATCCTGTCGGAGCGACTCCGATATTCCCGGAGAGGAATGGATGGTGCAGGAGATGAGCTGGGTTGCGGGGCCAACGGGCCAGACGCAGCGTTCGCGGGCGGTCAGCCACGACGTGGCGGCTGCGCTGCCTCGACTGGCTGCTCGAGATCCAGGTGTGCAGCCTTGAGGCGGTCCATGGAAATGTGGTCGGGTTTACCTCCGACGTCCACTAGAAAACTCTTGGCGCCCGTCTGCAGTACTCGGAAAGGGCCTGCGTATGGAGGCATGAGAGGACTACGGTGGGCATTCTGTCGGACGAAAACAAATTTAGCCCTCATAAGCTCCAGCGGAACATGTGACGCGGGCAGTCCGTGCTGTGAAGTCGGAATGGGCCGGTAAGAGTGCGCTGCGGCCCGGTGAGCCTCCAGTTGTTCAGCTGCTGACCACAGACGCGTCGGTGACGGAAGAAAGTCGCCGGGCACCCAGAGCAGCTGGCCATAAACTAGTTCAGCGGCCGATGCCTGCAGGTCCTCTTTAGGCGCTGTGCGCAACCCGAGCATCACCCATGGCAGCTTATCCTCCCATGCGGTCTCTTGGAGGGTGGCCCGCAGCGACGCCTTCAAAGAGTGGTGAAAGCGTTTGCATAACCCATTGGCCTGCGGATGGTAAGCCGTGGTCCGATGGAGCTTGGTGCCCAAACCTGAAGCCATGGCGTTCCACAAAGCAGACGAAAACTGCGGTCCGCGGTCCGACGAAATGTCCGATGGAACGCCGAAACGAGCAACCCAGGATGAAAGAAAAGCTCGGGCGACATCCGCGGAGGTGGTAGACGTTAAAGGATGTGGTACGGTCGACGATTGTCAGAAGATGCGTAAACCTTTGTTATGGCAGTAGTGGGCCCACGAGGTCGACATGAACGTGATTGAATCGTTGCTCCGGTACCTCGAAAACAGCGACAGGAGCTTTGACGTGGCGCTGTACCTTCGCCCTCTGGCACACAACGCAAGTCTTGGCCCAGTCGCGCACATCTTTTCTCATTCCCCTCCAGACGAATTTGGACGTTAACAATCTCTGTGAAGCCCGCACGCCCGGGTGTGCAAGTCCGTGAACGACATCGAATACTTTCCTGCACCAGGACAACGGAACGATCGGGCGTGGGTCTCCCAGGGAGACGTCGCAGAGCAAGGAGGTGCCGGCTGAATGGAAAGGCACATCTGCTGGCTGCAGGCAGGACGAATCAGAGCAGAAAGCTTGCGTTTCTGGCTCAGTCGCTTGGTCAGCTGCCATGAGCAAATAATCGAGCCCCAGTTGGATGGCCTGGACGGTCGCACGTGAGAGGCAGTCGGCAACCACGTTGTCCTTCCCAGCCACGTGCCGGATGTCGGTGGTAAACTCAGAAATGAAGGTGAGTTGTCGTTGCTGCCGGGCTGGCCATGGCTCAGTCGTCTTGGCCATGGCAAACGTCAGGGGCTTGTGATCGACAAATGTGGTGAATTGGCATCCTTCCAATAAAAAGCGAAAGTGGCGGATGGCCAGGAACAACGCCAACAGCTCCCGGTCGAACGTGCTGTAGCTACGTTCGTTACTACGCAGCTGGCGACTAAAAAACACCAGCGGTTGCCATGTCCTATCGACCCATTGCTCTTGCACGGCGCCAACGGCGTAGTCCGGCGCATCCGTTGTGAGCACGATGGTGGCACCAGGCAGCGGGTGCACCAACATGGTCGCATTGGCGAGGGCCTCCTTCGTGTCCCCAGAAGCGCAGTCCATCTCCAGCGTCCAAGACGCAGGTTCTTTCCACGGCTTCCCTCGGAGTGCCTCGTAGAGCGGCCGCATGAGCTGTGCGGCCCGGGGGACAAATTGATGGTAAAAAGTTACCATGCCGAGGAATTCTTGGAGTGTTTTGATGGATTGTGGCCGTGGAAACGCAGCGATGGCTGCCACTTTTGCCCGGAGTGGCAGTGCCCCTTCTGCCGTGATGCGCTGGCCCAGAAAATCGATCTGCCTCAGTCCGAATTGACACTTGTGTGGATTCATTATAAGGCCATGCTCCTGGAGGCGGCGGAAAAGGATGCGCAGGTGTCGTAGATGCTCCTCCTTTGAAGCGCTGGCGACGAGGATGTCATCAAGGTACACGAAAAGGAATTTGAGGTCCCGTAGCACCGAATCCATGAGGCGTTGGAACGCCTGCGTCGCATTTTTGAGACCGAAAGGCATTCGTAAGAATTCAAAAAGTCCAAACGGGGTAATAACCGTCGTCTTCTGGACGTCCTGGGGGTAGACGGGCACCTGGTGGCACCCCCGGACGAGGTCGATCTTGGAAAAAAACGAATTGCCTGCTAAATGAGCGGAAAAATCCTGGATGTACGGTATCGGGTACCGGTCCGGAGTCGTGACCTCATTTAGGTGCCGATAATCGCTGCAGGGCCACCACCCACCACCTGGCTTTGGCACAATATGCAGCGGAGACGACCAGGGACTATCGGACCGGCGAACGATGCCCAACCGCTCCATGGTAGCGAATTCTGCCTTCGCAGCCTCGAGTTTACTGGCCTCCAAACGTCGAGCGCGGGCATAAACCTGGGGGCCGGTCATCACGATGTTGTGCTCAACACCATGTTTGGCGGTCGTCGCCGAGAAGGTGGCTTGAGTGAGCTCCGGAAATTCCTTGAGCAGGCGGGTGAAGTCGTCGGGTGTCGACTCGGCGCAGGTGAGCACAGGGGCCGCGCCTGAGCTCCAAAAACAGGGGATGGGGGCCCATGAGGCGGCGTGAATCAGGCGGCGATTACGTGCGTCGACCAGTAGGTTATTAGCACAGAAAAAGTCAGCGCCGAGGATTGCTAGTGGTATTTTGGCGGTTATAAACTCCCAGTGGAAGAGTTGCCCGCCGAGACACAACCGGATTTGCCGCATCCCAAACGTACGGATAGCGCTGCCATTGGCGGCCTGTAGTGAAGTACCACGCCTCCCGGACCCGATGTCAAGGGGCGAAGCGGGGAGGATGCTGCACTGGGCGCCCGTGTCACACAAGAACCGCCGGCCCGAAATGGAGTCGGTGATATACAACAATTTCCCGGAATCACCAACCGTCATTGTGGATGCGAACCTGACCTCGGTGTCGTTCTTCCATTCTCGCGCACGGTTTTGCTGCTTTCTCGGTGCTGGTGGCACGAAACTACATGGGAGTCGGCAGTACCTGACTTTCGGTCCGAACCGGGCGTGGTAGTAACAGAGGTCGGTCTGTGGAGGCGCCGAGGCGGGGTTCTTCGAGACGGGACGCTTCGAAGTGGCACAGTACTGTTGCATCACCGCATGAATGGTGTCGGCTTCGGCCGCGAGCGTTATGCCGTCCGTAGCCTCCGACCTGGCGAGGGCTACTTGTACCTGCTCAGGGAGCTGGCTCAGGAACAGTTCCTGAAACAGAAAACACTGTGGCTCAGACCCGAGGAGTGTGAGCATTTGGCTCATCAACTCGGAAGGCTTAGCGTCGCCTAACCTGGGGAGTGCGAGCAAACGTCGTGCGCGCTCCGCTTTCGTGAGACCGAATATTTGCATAAGGCGCGCCTTAAGCGTTTCATACTTGTCATCCACGGGCGGGTTCTCCAGCAGGCTGATGATTTGGGAAGCCATCGAGCTGTCCAGTGCGGAGACCACGTAAAGGTAATGGGTCTGATCCAGCACGATGTTCCGAAGTTGGAACTGAGCCTCCGCTTGCACGAACCAGGAGGCTGCCTGTCGTTCCCAAAATTGAGGGAGCTTCAAACTCGCTGCGTTCACATCCATCTTGTTCTCGAACTTTCCTCCGCAAAAATCGTCCGCGAAGCTTCGAGGTCACCAATGTAGGAATCGATCTATCCCTAACTGAAGCACTGAAGTCGAGTCAGTTCAATAATTCAACTGAATTTAATCAAACAAGTGAACAAAACAAAAACATGCAGGAGCAACAGCAAACAGGTCTTTTCAGCAGCCTGTTACACGAGGTCTGGTCTTAGAACCTCCCACTCTCTGACGTCATGACGTGATCATATTTCCCGCCGTTCGGGGCATCACATGACCAACGTGATGATGTCATCACGTTGTTTCAGGGCTTTTGCAGAATGCTTATTTACACTCAGCCAACAAACACAGATGCTGTAGCATTGGGTTAAAGACAGTTATGCATTTGTACAGAAGATCATTGGTGGTTTTGCCACAGAATCATAGAAACTTACAGCACAGAAGGAGGTCACTCGGCCTGTCGAGCCTGTGCCAGAGCCTTTGAAAAAGCTGTTCAATTTAGTCCCACACCCCAGCTTTATCCCCCATAACCCTGCAAATTAGTTAGTTAAATGGCAAAAGAACCAGAGGCGAGATGAGAAATAAAATTATGCAGAATAATTGGACAGCTCTATGAAAGTGCCGGCAGAGGCATGATGGGCTGAATGGCCACCTTCTGTGGGCTGTGCCTATGATTCTATGCTCTTGACAGATCGGACGCCTGCCCTGGAGAAGGGCCTCCGCGGGCAGAGAGTTTCGCTTTCTGAAGATCTTCCGCCTGCAGAAAACCCTTAGAATTCTTACGCTTGGTAAATACTTTAAAGAAAGGTAAGTTTATTTTTAGCCCCATAAAAAAGTTTAATTATTTTTTTCAAAAAATTTAATTTTTGTTTAAAATATTTAATTTATTGTAATTTCAACTAATTTTAAAAAGGTGAGATTTTTGTTAAATTTATTTAAAGTTTGACTATGTTTTTGGGGTGATCGCCATTCATATATTTGACAGGTCTACCTGTGAAATGTGTGAAGGGAGATTCCCTTCTTCTATTGGCTCCCCATGGCCCACGCGATCTCAGGCACGCTTGCGAACTGCCTGCGCCTCTGGGATAAGTGGGCCCTGGGCACTTCAAGTTTGGTGAGGCTCAGGAGCGGAACCGTGTGCATCCCGGGATCCCTCAGGTAAGGGCGCAGATTTTTGCAGATTGGAGGCCTCTGCACATAGGAGGCCTCCGATCGGAAAATACTGCCCATTTAATTGGAGGCACATGGGAGCGGGGGCAGGGTCCGATCTCATGTAGGAAACCGGGAATTAAATTCAGCACAACTGCCAGTGGCATGTTAATGCAGCCGGGTTTGGCGTTGATTGCACAGCAGCGGGCGTGATGAGGACCATCATGATGCGATCTCAACTCCATTATTTAAAGTGCCAAGGAGTTTGGAGGAGTTTGGAGTTGGAAGCAAGAGAAGACAAGGTGTGACAATGGATTCAGGATGCTCAAAGAGTGCTCCGTGCTTCAATGACGCTGCCTTGATGCCATGCTGCGGCCTCTGAGGAGCTGGAGAGAGATACTCTTCCCCAGCAATGGGAGGATGAAGCCTGCTGCAGCCACAAAGTAGGCATGGCTGAAGATGATCCAGGAGGCAGGCAGCAGGAGCATTGTAGCATGCTACTGGATTCTGTGCAGGAAGCGCTTTAATGACCTGACCAGGTCAGGAAAGGTGAGTACAGTTGCACATTACTTACATCCTGCTGTGCGCATCACCAACTCCCTCAATCTGCCTTGTCAAGCTTACTCCATCACATCACTCCTCATACCCACTTACCTTGAAAGTACGCACCCATCCTTCTCTATCTCTACACTTCCTCAAATCCCCATCTATCCATATACATAAATACTGTGGCAACAAGAACAGGTCAGAGGCTGGTTTTCGGCGGTGAGTGCCTCACCTCCTGACTTCCCCAAAAAACCTTGCCACCATTTACAAGTCACTTGCCTGGATGAGTGCAGCTCCAACAACACTATAGAACCTCGACACCATGCAGGATAAAGCAGCACACTTGATTGGCACCCCATTCACCACCTTAAACATTCACTACCACCACCACCGACGCACCATGTCTGCAGTGTGTACCATCTACAAGATGCACTGCAGCAACTCGCCAAGACTTTTTCGGCAGCACCTCCCAAACCCGCGATTTCTACCACCCAGAAGGGCAAGAACAGCAGGCGCATGTGAATACCATCACCTCCAAGTTCGCCTCCAATTACACACCATCCTGACTTGGAAATATAACGCCGGTCCTTCATCGTCGCTGGGTCAAAATCCTGGAACTCCCTCCCTAACAGCACTGTGGGAGTACCTTCACCACATGGACTGCAGCGGTTCAAGAAGATGGCTCACCTCTACCTTCTCACGGGCAATTAGGGATGGGCAATAAATGCTGCCCTTGCCAGCGACACCCACATCCCATGAACAAATATGTAAAAAAACTCATCTCTGGCTGTACACCCTGTGTTGCAGATAGTGCCTCCTGTGAGCTGTACCCCTCTGCTGCTCCGCTCTCTGCTGCCCAGCTGCTGTTTGTTCAACAGGAGCAAAGGTGCCACCAATTCTGATGTGATTGAGAAAACATCCAAACTGTAGAAAGTAAACTCTCAGCAAAAATACTGTGAATGAACCTTTTCCCACTAGTAGGTAAGAAAACAGCTGTGAGTACTGAGTATTTCCATGAGTTTTAATCAGCCTCCTCAATTGCCATTGTGTTCTTGTGAGTTTCAAGAAGCTCAGGAAACACGTGGATGTGACGTTAAATTTAAAACTGTGTTGGAAAATCGCTTCAATCGAGCAATTACCATATGTTAATAGGCAACCCGCCTCTCTCTCTTGGGTTACGCTCAACCAGCCTAACGCAACCGAGTTAAACGAGGAAGTCGCGCATTGGAGATGGCTTCCTGATGCGCTCCCATTTTTGCCGGATTTAAATCCACACCCGCTCCCAAACCCATGCGTCCTTCACGTTAAAACTCCCCCCTGTGATTTGAAACCTGATTAGCAGTTTTTCACCTGATAATGTTGTCAGTGTGGGTTTTCTGCCAGATTAGAGAGGATCTGTTGTATTACAGGGGATCGAGATTAGAGAGGATCTGTTGTATTCCAAAGAATCGAGATTAGAGAGGATCTGTTGTATTCCATAGGATCGAGATTAGAGAGGATCTGTTGTATTACAGGGGATCGAGATTAGAGAGGATCTGTTGTATTACAGGGGATCGAGATTAGAGAGGATCTGTTGTATTACAGGGGATCGAGATTAGAGAGGATCTGTTGTATTACAGGGGATCGAGATTAGAGAGGATCTGTTGTATTACAGGGGATCGAGATTAGAGAGGATCTGTTGTATTACAGGGTGACGTAATAAAGACTCATTACGCGCTTGGTTGTACATAAAGCAAGGCTTTAATCGACTTGTAACAAAACATGGAGGTCTAGTTAGTAGTCACTAGCTTCCTGTTTCCAGACTGTCTCTGGCCAAGGTGGGCCCACACCCGAGTGTTTATACTCCTCGGGCAGCACCCTCAGCTGGCCGTTCAGTAGTACTTCTTGTAGAACTTGCGATTTATGACATTCTTCCTCCCTAAAAGGTTTGGAAGTCCAGTCTTCCTTTAATGGACTAGGCGGACCAAAAATAGCCGTAGTCATTTAGCTTTCTGCTTGTGACCGGAAGGCACGTCTCCCCGGGCCGTGTCCTGGTCCCTGGGTCGCTTGGCCCATACCGATAAGTCGGTAGAGTCCACGTCGTCTTGATCGTCCTGTGGAGGCCTGGGAATATCATGGCTCCGGGTGCGGACCCCACAGGCGCAGAGCTGGCCTCATCCTGGGTTGTAGCCGGAGATTGTCCGGCGTCTTGATTTCGGGTGGCCATCCTACGGGGAGTGTTCGACTCCCTGAATTGATCCGGTAGCACTGCCGACAGATCCCTCGATGTCTCAGGTAGGGCGTCATCTTCATAGGGGTGCGGAGTGTTGACATCATCATCGTGGGATCCTACATCATTCGGGCCCGTGTGACCGGTTGGGCAGGGAACCAGATCTCTGAGCGAGATGGTGGACTCCCGGTCATCGGGGTACCGCACATGCGCATATGTGGGGTTTACCTCTGTTAACTCCACCTCGTCAACGAGAGGGTCATTCTTGGCCGACCGGACGAACCTCCGGAGTAGCACAGTGCCTGGAGCCACCAACCATGAGGGTAGAGATGTCCCATGCGTAGAGCGACGCCGGAACTTGAAGAATCGCTCATGAGGTGTGACATTAGTGGATGTGGAGAGAAGAGACCTGATAGAGTGTAACACGTTGGGGAGCACAGTTTCCCACTGCTGGTCTGGTAGGTTGCGTGACCTCAGTGCCAGACGGACGGCATTCCAGATGATGGCATTGTATCGTTCAACCTGTCCATTGCCGATTGGGTGATATGGTGTCGTCTTACTCGAGGTAATTCCCCGTTGGGAGAGATAACTTTTAAGTTCACTCGACATAAAGGAGGGACCCCGATCCGTGTGGATAAAATTGCCGCCCCGCAGAGGGAAAAGACCTGATCGAGGCATTTAATTAGAGTCAAGGGGGGAGAAATTAGGTGAGTAGCGCCACTTGTTAGCGCCTAAAGAGGCAGGCAGTGGCTGTAGCGCCACTGGCTGCGCCTCCCGCGATATTGAGTTGGGGCGATAATGGTGGCATTAGCCTTTTGCGCTGCGCCGCCACCAATGACGTCATCGGTGTGTGCAGCACCCCATTCGCGCCCCGTTCACGATATTTGGTAGCGAACGCCGCAGTTGTGCCGTTCGCTACCCGCGCCCGGTTCACGGGGCCTTACTGTGCCGGCAGCGGCGCAAGTTAAGGTGGAGGTGCAGCACCTCCGTCCCCGGCCTCCTAACCCCACCCCCCGCGGCATTGCCAGCTGTTTCCCGAGAGCCCGGCACTTCTCCTTGGTGCTGGGCTCGTTTGCCTGCACTCGCGAGCGGGGATCGCGCTGTTGCAGGCACCTCCCCCTTAACAGTGGGAGGAAGGCCTGCAGTACCGCAGCATGCCGTGCCGTAGCGTGTGGCGCTGCGGCACGTTGCGCTGCGATATTCAGTTTCAGCACCCTAAGAGGGACGCGGAGTGCCTCGAGCCTCGCCCCGTGTCCCTCGAGGGGCAATGAAACTGAATATCTGACGATCGCTGAAGCCTCGAACGCTGCGCTAAATCCTGCGCTCAGGTGACTTTTGCGCCACTTTGGCGCCCCAACCCAATTTCTAGGCCATAGAGTCATTGACTTATATAGCACAGAAAGAGGCCCTTCGGCCCATTGCGTCCGTGCCGGCCATCAAGCCCTGTCTAATCTAATCCCATTTTCCGGCATTTGGTCCGTAGCCTTGTATGCTATGGCATTTCAAGTGCTCATCCAAATGCTTCTTGAATGTTGTGAGGGTTCCTGCCTCTACGACCCTTTCAGGCAGTGAGTTCCAGATTCCAACCACCCTCTGGGTGAAAAAGTTCTTCCTCAAATCCCCTCTAAACCTTCTGCCCCTTACCTTGAATCTATGCCCCCTTGTTATTGACCTCTCTACTATGGGAAAAGGTTCCTTTCTATCTACCCTATCTATGCCCCTCATAATTTTGTACACCTCAATCAGGTCCCCCCTCAGCCTTCTCTGCTCCAAGGAAAACAACCCCAGCCTGTCCAGTCTTTCTTCATAGCTGAAGCACTCCAGCCCAGGTAACATCCTGGTGAATCTCCTCTGCACCCTCTCCAAAGCAATCACATCCTTCCTATAGTGTGGCGACCAGAACTGCATACAGTATTCCAGCTGTGGCCTAACCAGTGTTTTGTACAGCTCCATCATAACCTCCCTGCTCTTATATTCTATGCCTCGGCTAATGAAGGCAAGTATCCCATATGCCTTTTAACCACCTTATCCACCTGTTCTGCTGCCTTCAGGGATCTATGTACATGCATACCAAGGTCCCTCTGATCCTCTGTCTTTACTAGGGTCTTACCATTCATTGTGTATTCCCTTGCCTTGTTAGTCCCTCCAAAATGCATCACCTCACACTTTTCAGGGTTAAATTCCATTTGCCACTGTTCCGCCCATCTGACCAACCCATCTATATCGTCCTGCAGACTGAAGCTACCCTCCTCGCTATTTATCACCCCACCAATTTTCGTGTCATCTGCGAACTTACTGATCATACCTTTTACATTCACATCCAAATCATTAATGTAGACCACAAAGAGCAAGGGACCCAGCATCGATCCCTGCGGTACCCCACTGGACACAGGCTTCCAGTCACAAAAACAACCTTCGACCATCACCCTCTGCCTTCTGCCACTAAGCCAGTTTTGGATCCAATGTGCCAAGGCACCCTGGATCCCATGGGCTCTTACCTTCTTGACCAGTCTCCTATGCGGGACTTTATCGAAAGCCTTACTGAAATCCATGTATCCCACATCCACTGCACTACCCTTATCCACACACCTAGTTACCCCCTCGAAAAATTCAATCAAATTGGTCAGACATGATCTTCCCTTGACAAAGCCATGCTGACTATTCCTGATTAATCCTTGCCTCTCCAAGTGGAGACTAATTCTGTCCCTCAGAATTTTTTCCAATAATTTCCCTACCACTGATGTTAGGCTCACTGGCCTGTAATTCCTGGTTTATCCCTACTACCCTTCTTGAATAATGGTACTACGTTAGCTGTTCTCCAGTCCTCTGGCACATCCCCTGTGGCCAGAGAGGTTCTGAAAATTTGTGTCAGAGCCCCTGCAATCTCCTCCTTTGCCTCACACAGCAGCCTGGGATACATCTCGTCCGGGCCTGGGGATTTATCCACTTTTAAGCCTGCTAAAACCGTTAGTACCTCCTCCCTCTTGATGCTAATATGTTCAAGTATATCACAATCCCCCTGCCCGATTTCTTTGCCTACATCGTCCTTCTCCATGGTAAACACAGATGCAAAATATTCATTTAAAACCCCACCTACATCTTCTGGCTCCACACACAGATTGCCACTTTGGTCCCTAATGGGCCCTACTCTTTCCCTCGTTATCCTCTTGCCCTTAATCTATATATATAAAGCAGTTGGTTTGTCTGTCTGCCTGACTGTCGGTTTGTCTGTCTGCCTGACTGTCTGTCTGTCTGTCTGTCTGTCTGTGTGCATGTCTTATGTCTGCTATACACTCAAAAGTTATAGAGCGTACCTACACATATGTTATATCAAAAGAAGGCTGATGATTAGGGGAGTGTCATGGGTGTATTTACTTTTTGGTCAGACAAAAATTGTTCGGGACAGTATACAAAAAAGTTCAAAAATCCGCTCATTAGCGGTTGACCAATCCTACCGCTCATTAGCGTTGAGAGACGTGATGGTTGACCAATTGGGGGGCATTTCATGGTGTTTGTGGGCGGGGCCTAATCCTTCAAACTGCCGAGCGGGGAGCTGAGCTGAGGTGAGTGACGACCATTAAAGACCAGCCGGGCCTGAAGCGCTGGCGGCTGCCCTTCTTCACCCGCAAAATCTCCCTCCGGCTCTCACCTTTTAGCGGGGGAGAGGGCTGCTTTAAATTAGATCGTTCACTCAGTCGCGTCTCTCTTCATCGCTTTTGTTTTTCTTCTCTCTGGCCGCTTCGCGGAAAAACAGAGAACCACGCGGGCCCGAGAGACAGCGAGCAGGGGGAGCAGTGGCGAGGGCTCTGGCTCAGTGGATCGGAGCGCTCATCAGGAGTCGGCCCGCAACACATCGACCTGAGGAGTGGCGGCTCTCTCTCTCCTTCCCCCCCTCTCTCTCTCTCTCCTTCCCCCCCTCTCTCTCTCTCTCTCTCCCGCCGACCTCACAAAATGGCGGCCCGCCCTTCTTCACCCGCCGGGCTCTCGGACACGGGAGTCTGGAGCGAAAGGCCTTCGACTGCCGCCCGGCCAACTGGGTCCAAAGGCCCGCCTGGTTAAACATGAGAAACTCCGGGCTCGCTTCTGAGTGATGGGCACCCGGCCTCCTGGTGTCGGACTGACTCCGTTCTGGTCCCGAGGTGAGTCGGAGGGAGAGGGAGGGAGAGAGAGAGAGAGCGGGGAGGGAGGGAGAGAGAGAGGGGCAGGGAGAGAGAGGGGGTAGAGAGAGAGGGGAGAGAGAGAGTGGCAGGGAGAGAGAGGGGGAGGGAGAGAGAAAGGGTGAGGGAGGGAGAGAGAGAGAGAGGGGCAGGGAGAGAGAGAGGGGCAGGGAGAGAGAGAAGGGCAGGGAGAGAGAGGGGCAGGGAGAAAGAGGGGGGGGAGAGAGAGAGAGGGGAGAGAGAGAGCGGCAGGGAGAGAGAGGGGGAGAGAGGAGAGGGGAGAGAGAGAGCGGCAGGGAGAGAGAGGGAGGGAAAGCTCGCCTTCTTCCTTCCTTCGGCCGCCGCAATTCAAACTTCCCGCTGACCTCACAAAATGGCGGCTCGCCCTTCTTCACCCTGCCGGGCTCTGAGTCCAGCCCCTTCCCCGGGGTGTCTTCCTCTCTTCTCTATCTCCTTCCCTCACTCTCTCTCCTTCCCTCTCTCTCTCTCTCTCTCTCCTTCCCTCTCTCTCTCTCTCTCTCTCCTTCCCTTTCCCACTCTCTCTCTCTCCTTCCCTCTCTCTCTCTCTCCTCCTTCCCTCTCTGTCTCTCTCTCCTTCCCTCTCTCTCTCTCCTTCCCTCTCTCTCTCTGTCTCTCTCTCCTTCCCCCTCTCTCTCTCTCCTTCCCCTCTCTCTCTCCTTCCCGCTCTCTCTCTCTCCTTCCCTCTCTCTCTCCTCCTCCTTCCCTCTCTCTCTCCTTCCCTCTCTCTCTCTCTCTCCTTCCTCTCTCTCTCTCCCTCCTTCCCTCTCTCTCTCTCCTTCCCTCTCTCTCTCTCTCTCCTTCCCTCTCTGTCTCTCTCTCTCCTTCCCTCTCTGTCTCTCTCTCCTTCCCTCTCTGTCTCTCTCTCCTTCCTTCTCTCTCTCTCTCCTTCCCTCTCTCTCTCTCTCTCTCTCTCTCCTTTCCTCTCTGTCTCGCTCTCCTTCCCTCTATCTCTCCTTCCCTCTCTCTCTCTGGCTCTCTCTCCTTCCCCCTCTCTCTCTCCTTCCCCCTCTCTCTCTCTCCTTCCCTCTCTCTCTCCTTCCCTCTCTCTCTCTCTCCTTCCCTCTCTCTCTCTCCCTCCTTCCCTCTCTCTCTCCTTCCCTCTCTCTCTCTCTCCTTCCCTCTCTCTCTCTCCCTCCTTCCCTCTCTCTCTCTCCTTCCCTCTCTCTCTCTCTCTCCTTCCCTCTCTGTCTCTCTCTCTCCTTCCCTCTCTGTCTCTCTCTCCTTCCCTCTCTCTCTCTCTCTCCTTCCTTCTCTCTCTCTCTCCTTCCCTCTCTCTCTCTCTCTCTCTCTCTCTCCTTCCCTCTTTGTCTCTCTCTCTCTCCTTTCCTCTCTGTCTCACTCTCCTTCCCTCTATCTCTCCTTCCCTCTCTCTCTCCTTCCCTCTCTCTCCTTCCCTCTCTCTCTCTCTCCTTCCCTCTCGCTCACTCTCTACTTCCCTCTCTGTCTCTATCTCCTTCCCTCTCTCTCTCTGTCTCCTTCCCTCTCTCTCTCCTTCCCTCTCTCTCTCTCTCTCCTTCCCACACAGACAGACAAACTCATTTATATATATATAAAAATTATTTCTACTTTTCATAGCAACATGCCCTCAAAAAACCCTCGGCACCGCCGGGCACTCCAGCTAGTATATACTTATAAAACACCTTAGGATTTTCCTTTATTTTGCTCGCCAGTGTTATTTCATGGCCCCTCCTCGCTCTCCTAATTTCTTTTTTAAGTATCCTCCTGCACTTTTTATACTCCTCTAGGGCTTCCTCTGTCTTTAGTCCTTTGTATCTGCCAAAAGCCCCCTTTTTTTTCCTAATCCATTCTTGTATATCCCTTGACATCCAAGGTTCCCTGGGCTTGTTGGTCCGACCCTTGACCTTTACGGGGACATGTTGCCATTGTACTCTCTCAATTTCCTTTCTGAAAAACCCCCATTGCTCCGATGTGGATTTTCCTACAAGTAGCTGATCCCAGTCCACTTTGGCCAGATCCTGCCTTATCACATTAAAATCGGCTTTCCCCCAATTTAGAACCTTTATTTCCGGTCCATCTCTGTCCTTTTCCATGACTACCTTAAATCTCACCGAATTATGGTCACTGTCACCAAAGTGCTCACCTATTAACACTTCTACCACTTGCCCGGCCACATTCCCTAGAATTAGGTTCAGTACCGCCCCCTCTCTTGTAGGACTTTCTACATGCTTGCTCAAAAAGCTATCCTGGATGCACTTTAAGAATTCTGCACCCTTTAAGCCTTTCACACTCTGACTATCCCAGTTAATATTGGGGAAGTTGAAATCCCCCACTATTATTACCCTATTATTTGCACATTTCTCTGAGATTTGCCTACATATCTGTTCCTCTATCTCCCCCTGACTGTTTGGGGGCCTATAGTACACTCCCAGCAAAGTGCTTGCCCCCTTTTTGTTTTTAAGTTCTACCCATATGGCCTCATTAGAGGAACCTGTTAATATATCATCCCTCCTTACAGCAGTAATTGACTCCTTAATTAATATTGTGACACCCCCCTCCTCTTTTACCCCCTCCCCTCTGTCTTGCCTGAAGATTCTATACCCCGGAATATTGAGCTGCCAGTCTTGCCCCTCCCTCAACCATGTCTCCGTGATAGCAACAATATCATACTCCCAAATGTTCATCAACACCTTCAGTTCATCCACCTTATTCGCAAGACACCTTGTATTAAAATAAATGCCATCCAGCCTTGCCCTACTCCCTTGTGCCATTACATATTTGCTCTGCCTTCCAAGCTGACTTGTTTTTTCCTCTATATTTGGCTGTACATCACCCCCTATTATAGCTCCACTCTGTATCCCATCCCCCTGCCAAGTTAGTTTAAACCACCCCCAACAGTGCTAGCAAACCTCCCCGCAAGGATATTTGTTCCGTTCTGGTTCAGGTGCAACCCGTCCAACTTGTACAAGTCCCACCTTCCCCAGAAGCAGACCCAGTGATCCAGGAAACTGAAGCCCTCCCTCCTGCACCAACTCTTTAGCCACGCATTCATCTGCTCTATCCTCCTATTCCTATACTCACTAGCACGTGGCACCGGGAGTAATCCAGAGATTACAACCTTTGAGGTCCTGCTCTTTAATCTGCTACCTAGCTCCTTAAATTCTTGCTGCAGGACCTCATCCCTCTTCCTACCCATGTCGTTGGTCCCAATGTGAACCACGACCTCTGACTGTTCACCCTCCCCCTTCAGAATGCCCTGCAGCCGTTCAGTGACATCCTTGACCCTGGCACCAGGGAGGCAACAAACCATCCTAGAGTCACGTCTACGGCCACAGAAACGCCTAACTGTTACCCTTACGATAGAATCCCCTACCACTATTGCTCTCCCACTCTTTTTCCTCCCTTCCTGAGCAGCAGAAGCACCCCCGGTGCCAGGAAGTTGGCTGCTGCTGCCTTCCCCTGGTAAGTCATCCCCCTCAACAGTATCCAAATTGGTACACCTGTTTGAGAGGGGGATGACCACAGGGGTCCCCTGCACTACCTGCCTGCTTCTACTGCTCCACCTGATGGTCACCCATTTCCCTTCTGCCTGTGCAGCCCTTACCTGCGGTGTGACCAACTCACTAAATGTGTTATCCACAACCCTCTCAGCATCGCGAATGCTCCAAAACTCATCCATCCGCAGCTCCAGCGCCTCAATGCGGTCTGCTAGAAGCTGCAGCTGGATACATTTCCAGCACACATGGTCGTCAGGGACACCGGCAGTGTCCCTGAATTCCCACATAGCGCAGGTGGAGCAAAACACGGGGCTGGGCTGTCCTGACATGACTTACCCTTTAAATTAATTTAAATTAATTCAATACCACCAATTAAAGATATACACTAGGGCGCTTGTATGGCAGAAGTCCCCCCTACACCACAGAGACCCTAGAAAATATAAACCGCAGAACTGAAGTTACCTTACAGCTAAATGATATATCTAAGGGCCCTGGTTTATAAACAGTCCCCGCTACACCACAGAGACTTTAGAAACTATAAACCACAGAGTAAAGGTTTAAAAAGAGAGAAATACTCACCAACCAATCACTTACCTGCTTTCTGGTGATGTCACACTTCGATTTGTTTTTACTTCTCTCCTTCCCTCTGAGTTCCGAGATTGGAGACTGGTACGCCTTACCTGGCCTCTGGAGCCTTTTATACTCACCACTCACCGCTCAGCCCGTGATTCCCGCCGACTCTCGCTCCGCACTGAGGCCTTACCTGGTCTCTGGAGCCTTTTATACTCACCGCTCACCGCTCAGCCCGCGGTTCCCGCCGACTCTCGCTCCGCACTGAGGCCTTACCTGGTCTCTGGAGCCTTTTATACTCACCGCTCACCGCTCAGCCCGCGATTCCCGCTGACTCTCAATCCGCTCTGAGGCCTTACCTGGTCTCTGGAGCCTTTTACACTCACCGCTCACCGCTCAGCCCGCGATTCCCGCCGACTCTCGCTCCACACTGAGGCCTTACCTGGTCTCTGGAGCCTTTTATGCTCACCGCTCACCGCTCAGCCCGCAATTCCCGCCGACTCTTGCTCCGCACTGAGGCCTTACCTGGTCTCTGCAGCCTTTTATACTCACCGCTCACCGCTCAGCCCGCGATTCCCGCCGACTCTCGCGCCGTAGAGGTAAGCATATTAGGACAGGGGAAGGCAAAGGGAAAGCGTGAATACTCGTCTACCATCGTAAGTAGGTAGGTGTTCCGCGTCGACGAAGGCAATGGCCCTTTAAAGTCTATGCTGAGCCTCTGCATAGGATGCATTGCATGTATGAGTAAGTCATCTGATGGGCGGAAGAATTGTGGTTTCAATTCTGCACAAATCCTACAGGAGGAGCATGTTTGCTTTACATCCTCTGTTGAGAATGGTAGATTTTTGGAGCGCACAAAGTGCAACATACGGGTAACGCCATGATGGCATAAGTCCATATGCAGATCCGCCAGAGTCGACGTTGACATTGCAGAGCAAAATGCCCGTGTGAAGGTGTCTGGGGCCACATTCTGTTTGCCAGGTCGGTAACAGATAGTATATCCAAAGGCGGCCAGCTCCATCCTCCAGAGTTGAATTTTATTATTTTTGATTTTCGTGCGCTTCCGGTTATCCAACATGAAGGCTACAGAGCACTGGTCAGTTATGAGCGTGAAATGACACCAAGCAAGAAAATGACTCCATTGGCGTACAGCCTCGATGATAGCTGTAGCCTCCTTCTCGACGGGGGGGGTGGGTAATGAAGCTCGCTACCCTGTAAGGTTCTGGATAGGAATGCCACGGGCCGACCACCTTCACAGAATCACAGAAACCCCACAGTGCAGATAGAGGCCATTTCGGCCCATCGAGCCTGCACCGACGCATATCCCACCCGATCCCCGTAACCCCTACACCAACACATATCCCACTCTATCCCCGTAACCCCACGTATTTAATCCCCCTAACACTAAGGGTCAATTTATCATAGCCAATCAACCTAACCCGCAAATCTTTGGACTGTGGGAGGAAACCGGAGCACCCGGAGGAAACCCACGCAAACACAGGGAGAATGTGCAAACTCCACACAGACAGTCACCCGAGGCCGGATTTGAACCCGGGTCCCTGGCGCTGTGAGGCAACAGTGCTAACCACTATGCCACCGTGCTGCCGATCGCCACCTCCAATGCATCGCATTCGACCACAAAAGGAAGGTTTTCATCAATGGAGCGAAGCGTGGCTTTCTCCAGCTGTCGTTTGAGAAGGTTGAAGGCAGAAATAGCCGTTGCTTCTAATGGAAAAGACTTTGCATGAAGCAGGGGCTGTATTTTATCGGAGAAGTAAGGTATCCACTTTGCGTAATAAGCAAACATGCCAAGTGCCCGACGAAGAGAGCCGAGATTTGTAGGGGGAGGGAGCTCCTGAAGTGGACAAATTCACTCTGCGTCCGGTTTAATAACACCGTTGCCCACCCAGTAGCCGAGAATGTTCACTGATGGCACCGATTTCACCAATTTGGATTCGTTTAACGTTAAGTGGCGACGACGGAGAACGTCAAAAAATCTCTGAAGATTGGCGTCATGCTCCTTTTGATCATGGCCAGCAATAGTGATATTGTCTAAATACGGAAAGGTATCCGTCAAGTTCTCTTGCCGGTCTAGGCCATCCATTGCCCATTGGAAGACGGTCACCCCATTGGTGACTCCAAATGGAATGCGACGAAACTGATAAAGCCGACCATTGGCCTCAAAGGCCGTGTATTTTTGCCAGAGTCTTTCAGCGGTACCTGATGGTACGCGCTCTTTAAATCGAAGGTTGAAAATACCTTGTATTTGGCAAGGTTGTTGACCATGTCATCTATGCGTGGTAGCGGGTAGGCATCCAGATCGGTATATTGATTAATAGTCTGCGAATAATCAATACACAGACGTTTCTTATGTTGTTTTAAAGGGTTTTTCACAATGACTTGAGCCCGCCAGGGGGATGAACACGGCTCGATAATACCGTCAGCTAAAAGGCGAGAGATTTCTGCCTCGATAAATGCTCGATCGTCTTGGCTAAAGCGCCGCGATTTGATGGCGATGGGTTTACAGCGGGGGGAGAGATTGGCAAACAGGGAGGGCTCACCGAGTAAGGCCGCCGAGAGTGCACAAAACGACACCTTAGAAATGGTAAGCTCCGGCTTCGACCCTCCAAACTCAACAGTGAGTCTTTTGTGCTGCTTCTGGAAGTCCTGTCCCAGAAGCACATCGCTACATAATTTTCGAGTACTCCGAGCCGGTGGAGGGATACGTGCGACCATTGAGGATGAGGTTGACAAGACAGAAGCCAGAAGAATTGGTGGTCAGAGTCGTCAGAGCCATTGCAATCTCCCTGTCCGAGGGATAAATGCGCAGTTTTAACCTGCTGACCGCCCGCTTACTAATGAAGCTGTCAGAACTGCAGGAGTCGATTAGCGTGCTTAGAGTGTGCCCATTTACTGAAACCTTCGTAGCTGCATGAGACAAACTTTGGGGAAAAACAGCTGTGATGGGAGGAGGGGTAATTTTTCCTTCGGCAGCTGTAGCCTTAGCAGTGGTTCTTGGGGGAGGAGCAGCTCCATAGATAGCAGCTGTGAAGCTAACAGGAGCTCTCGACTGGTATACTTTAGAGGATTGGCCTTTCTTGTTAGCAGAGGCCCGTGACTGGCATACCTTGGCAAAGTGTCCTTTCTTGCTGCAATGATTGCAGGTCGCATTACGAGTCGGGCAAAATTTTCTGTAATGGAATGTACCTCCACAAAAGGAACACTTTCTTCCTGATTGCCAGGATGCTGTTAGGGCGGGGTTGTCATCAGCAAAGGCCTCTAGGGTAGGGTCGTCGTCCGTTAGAGTAGAGTCATCATCAGCAGGGGCACCCACCCGAGACCTATCGAAAGACTTAATAAGGGTGATAGCCGCCGCCCGTGCATGTGGTGGGAGATAAGTGTCTGCATTCTTCTTGGCCAAGTCCAGGGAACACGCCTGGTCATAAGCAGCCCGTAAATTGAGGGTTTTATTTTCCAGCAGGCGCTGATGTATAAAAGGTGACGCAATCCCATTGATATTGGAATCGCGGATTAGTTCCTCTTGATACTGTTCAGCTGTAACCGCTTTAAGGTTACAATCTTTGCTGAGCCTGCGAAGTTTCTGGAGGAATTCATCGAGTGATTCCCCAGGTTGCTGCCGAGTTGTGGCTAGTAGGTGTCGAGCAAAGATTTCATTCGGGGACTTGACATATAGCTGCTGTAAAATTTCGATAGCAACTTCGTAGCCTATACAGTCCTCAATATAATCATACACATGAAGGGATACGTAGTTAATAAGCATTCATTACTTATTAGAGGCACCCACCCCACATTCTTCAAGAAAGTTGCTAAAGGTACGAAACCAATGCTTCCATACCTTCGCTGCCGCAGGTGCATTTGGGTCCAGGTCGAGACGAGCGGGTCTAAGAAGTTTATCCATGATGGGTCAGTTTCTTGCCCAGGTCCCTTTCTGCAGTTCGAGTTGCAGCTGGTTGTTCCGAATCACCCAAGGCGTGGAGACGATAACAAGTCGATTAAATTGACGTAATAAAGACTCACTATGCACTTGGCTGTACATAAAGCAAGGCTTTAATCGACTTGTAACAAAACATGGAGGTCTAGTTAGTAACCACTAGCTTCCTGTTTCCAGAATGTCTCTGGCCAAGGTGGGCCCACACCTGAGCATTTATACTCCTCGGGCGGCGCCCTCAGCTGGCCGTTCAGTAGTACTTCTTGTAGAAGTTGCGATTTATGACACAGGGGATCTAGATTAGAGAGGATCTGTTGTATTCCAGAGCATCGAGATTAGAGAGGATCTGTTGTATTCCAGAGGATCGAGATTAGAGAGGATCTGTTGTATTACAGGGGATCGAGATTGTGAGCAGAAGCCTGGTCAAAGAGGTAGAACACTTGCTCCCAGTCATAGGATCTCCCCCTTGGCCTGCAGCATGACAGGGAGATGCAGAGAGGCTGCAAAGAAGAGGACAAGCTGCTCGCAGAGGGAGGAGGAAGAAGAGGGGGAGAAGGGCTCTCAGCAGGAGGCCTTATCCGCCTAGGGTCTTCCGAAAGCAATTCTCTCAGCCACGAGCACAATGTGAGGCATCTACGCTATACAAAAATTGATAAAAAGGAAAAAAATAGAATATGAGAGAAAACTAGCAAGAAATATAAAAGCAAATTGTAAGAGCTTCTACAAGTATGTAAAAAGGAAGAGAGTAGCAAAAGAAAACATTGGTCCCTGAGAGGCTGACAAGAGAAATTGTTTTGCGGAATAAGGAAATGGCAGTGTTAGCGTGAAAATTATATAGCTTAAAGCAGCAACATAAAGAGTTAAAGAATGTATTGTAAGAAGTGAACTTGTAAATAAGAAACATGGGCACAAGACAAAACAAACTCAGCTAAGATGGGGCAGGCTTATCTTGGGACTCAAACTGTAATTCCCCCCTTAGGCTTTATAACATTAACTGCCCATTTTGTAATTAACTATTAAAAAGCACCCAAAGTTCTGGAAGGTTCCATATCATTTTATGTTGGCAAACTAGTATCCTGTGAGGACAGGGGAGTTGTTGCTGGTGGAGCATGATTGGTTGAAGACACCTGTGTGTAATATTTTGCTATAATGCATAAAAGAAGTTTCAATACCTTGTTGCTAAGGGAACGTGATTGGGTGAGGACAAGAGAATTGTTGCTGGGGGAACATGATTGGGTGAACACATTTGTGTGTAGTGTTTGTATAAAAGAAGTTTCGATACCACTGTAACGGCGAGAAGGTGATCACTAGACCGCGGGGTCTATGGCTCTTCTCCCAGAGCGCTCTGAACAATAAACTGTGAGGTTCTACTTTGAGACAGACTCGAGTGAATCTATTTTTCACCAACAATTGGTATAGTTGGCAGGATGCTCTGGACTGAAAGACTGCCCGTACCAGTGAACCCGGACGAGAAGTCAATTTTGACCGTCCAGAAATTGCATCACCTGGGAAGGCGGAGTGACAGTGCCGTATCATCACGAATCAAGGAAAGTCTGTGAGAGGTAGGGGAACATAGTTGTGAGTGTGTGGATCGCGAGTGCTAAGGGAATGCTCTGCAGTGATAAAGGTCGCGAAGGAATGAGTGATTGACTGATCAACGTGGACAAGGAGGGCGACTGTCTCATGCACCTAGCCTGAGCTGGAATTAAGAGGGCAATTGGGCCCCACGTGATGGCCAGGATCAAGTAGGCGTAGAGGCTCCAAAGCACCCTGGGATCGTGAAGTCAATAAATATATGTGTGTGTTGTGACTCATTAACTGCTTAAAGTCATTAAAGGTATCAAGAACAAACCCGAGTAGAGGAACTCAGCATTTGGTAAGACTGTAAGTTGGACTACAAAATGGCATCGGGGAAAGAAATAGAATGGGGACCAGCGGTGTCCCTTACTAGGTTCTATGCAGACGACCGGAAGGGTTTAGTTGATAAGATGAGAAAGGAGGGGTGGGACCTGTAATGTATATACCTTTAAGGGGGGAACTATCTTTTACAGCTCATGTATACTGCAGTACCGGCAGTGACCACACCTGTATATAGTACTGAGTAGTAATCTGTACAGATCAGTTCCAGTGTGAGCCACATTGAGTAAACACCTGTTGTACCGTTCTCCTGAAGTCTGTGTCTTATTATACACGGACACAACATTGGCGACAAGGCAAGTTCGAACCTACCTGCAACTCGGCATCACCTCCCGGGGATTCGTTCCTGGAGATCAGTGGATTGGAGGTCAAGGCCAGAGACTTGGGCGTCGACCACGGGCAACCACCCAGTCATCCAGCAGAGACTCGAGAATTGCGGGGGAGGCTGTCGAGAGCCAGGCTTGGCTTTCCAGTCGAGGTGGTCCAGCGAAACGGGCTGGCAACAGGTAGTGCGCAGACCATTCCCGGACAGCGGCGGGCTAGAGCCCGACCGAGCGGCACAGCAAAGGGCCGAGCAGCGTCGACGGGGGAGAGAGAGAGAGGGCAGAGTGCACAGGGCACAGCCGGTGTTCAGGGGCCGAGCAGCGTCGAAGAGAGGGAGAGAGATACGTGCAGAAACCCGCAAGGCGCCACCATTGCCACGAGGACCGCCGAGAGCGGCGTTGGCAGCAGTGCAGGAGAAGCGCGCAAAACCTACAGGGTGCCGCCATTGCCACGAGAACCACCAGGAGCAGCGTTGGCAGCAGCGGGGGAGGAAGGAAAGTGCGGGAGATGCCATTTTAAGCCATTGGGAGACGCCATTTTAAACCACACCCAAAATGCCGAAGAGTGGCAGTATCACCGCGTTTGACAATGAAGTCGAAGATTAGACTACATATGTCGAACGAATAGAGGTATACTGCAAGGCAAATGAGGTGTCAGATGACAAGAAAGCGTCGGTATTGTTAAATTTAATGGGTGCAAAGATGTATGGTTTATTACGAAATCTAGTAACCCCAACGAAGTCAATGGAAAAGAGTTTTGAAGACATAGTAACGATGCTACAGGAACATTTAAACCCCACACCGCTGCTGATAGCAGAAAGATTCAAGTTTCACAAATGGAACCAGCATAAGGATGAAAGCAATGCTGATTATTTAACAGAACTGCACAAGCTATCGAAACACTGCCAGTTTGGAGTGGGACTGGCAGATACCTTAAGGGACAAGTTTGTGTGTGGGCTTCAAAGTGAAGGAACCCAGAAACGGCTTTTATCTGAAAAGAACCTTACGCTTGAAAGGCTTTCAGCATTGCGGTATCATATGAAGCAGCAGCACGGGGCGCTGCAGAGATACAACAGAGACCACAAGAATATGGCACAAACGAAATGTCACATAGAGCAGAGAAGTGCTATCGCTGCAGCAGAACAACACACGACCAGAATGATTGCTGGTTCAAAGACAAAGTGTGCAGGCAGTGTGGAAAAGTAGGACACATAGCACGAGTCTGCAGGTTGGGAAAGAAAACCAGCAATAAGAAACCTACCAAAGAAAAGTACAAGAAGGTACATGAGATGACGGAGAATAGTTCAGACGAACAAAAGAGTGATAACGACTCCGAAAGCAGGGAACTGAGTTGTCTGAAACTACATAATGTGATCACAATGGAGGATCACCGAACCATTTGGGTCACTCTCAAGATAGCAGGAGTCCAGGTAAAGATGGAATTGGACACAGGATCAGCCCTAACAGTCATAAACTGACGGGACTATGAGCGGCTATTCTCACACATACCCTTGAGAGACACAAAAATTATTTTGAAGACGTACACAGGGCAAAAAGTCTACCCCAAAGGAAAAATAAGGGTGACCGTTATATATAACGGTGTGGCGGATCGCCACCTAAACGGGCGCAATCCACTTTTCCGTCCGTGGACAATAAATCAGGCACCTTGCCTTTAAGAAGCATGCTGCCTTTAAGGCATGACAAAGGAGCGGGCGTCACCCTCAGTGTGTACTCAAAAGCGCGGGTGTCGCCCTCAGTCTGTTTTCGGGTTTAGCAGAGAGAGGAGCTGAGGCAGCCATCTCTCAAGAGAATGTAATAAAAGCCATGTGTTCCTCAGATCGGTTCGGCCTCCATTCGTGTTCCGCGGCAGCCGCAACATTGGTGACCCCGATGCTCAGAACGTATTCCGAGCACTGCAATGGCGGACACGAACGCAGTTTCCGTGAAACTGCCGGAGTTTTGGGAAAACCAGCCCGAAGCCTGGTTCCTCCAAGCTGAGTCCCGATTCCGGCTGCGACACATCACCACAGATGGGACGAAGTATGACTACCTCGTCGCATCACTCGGTAGCTCCACAGTCACGAAGATCTGGATAGCGCTGCAGAACTCACCAGAGGAGGGCAAGTATGCACATCTTAAGGCCGCGCTCCTTAAAAAATTTACGACCTCGACATACCAGCGAAACTGCCGCCTCCTCGACCTTCCAGGCCTCGGTGATGCCTCACCGTCAGACCTCCTCTCCCACATGCTCTCACTCACCGACGAGAACCCACCCGGGTCCCTCTTCCGCACGCTGTTCATCCGCCAGCTACCTCCCAGAATCCGCCCAGCGATCGTGGCGTCCGGCCTCATGGACCTAGAAGCCCTGGCCGACGAGGCCGACAAGCTGCTGTCCGCTCACTCCAGCCGCGACGTCGCTCCGGACCTGGCAGCCACAGCCTGGGCGCGCCCTTCACCGGCCACCACGCGGCCACAAGGCCCAGCCACGGGGCCCACGGGGCCTTCGCACCCCACAAACCCGGGCTACTGTTACTACTACGCATGGTTCGGTGCCAGGGCACAACGGTGCACACCTCCCTGCTCCTTCAAGTCCGCCCCCGTACCAGCCCCCGCGATGGCCGTGGGCCACGCGGGCTCCCTGCTGTACGTCACGGATGACAAAACCGGCCGCCGGTTCTTGTGCGACACTGGAGCTCAGCACAGCATCATCCCGGCCTCCGCCCTCGACATCCAAAAGGGCGAACGAGGACAGGCGCTTGCTGCCGCTAACGGCTCGGACATCCGAACGTACGGCACCCGCACAGTCACCCTCGACCTCGCTGGACGCTGCTACCGATGGGAGTTCATCACTGCCAAGGTACTCTCCCCTCTCATCGGCGCAGACTTCCTGTGCGCCCACGGCCTACTGGTAGACATCCCTCGACACCGCCTCGTGGACATGAACACCATGTCCCCCATCCTGGGCGCCATGGCCCCCCGTCAACCCGCCGACATGGCGTCACAGTGCCACGCCCGGGCCACAGATGACTACTCAGCACTCCTGGCCGAATTCCCGGCCCTCACCAACCCGACCTTCTCCGCGGAGGTCGCCAAACACGGGGTGGAACATTTCATCCCCATCACAGGCCCCCCAGTGTACGCCCACGCCCGCAGGCTGGACCCGGCCAAACTGGAGATCGCGCGGACCGAGTTTGCCACTATGGAACAGCTCGGCATCATCCGCCGCTCCAACAGTCCCTGGGCCTCCCCACTCCACATCGCCCCCAAACCAGGCGGGGGTTGGCGCCCCTGCGGGGATTACCGCCGCCTCAACGATGCCACCACCCCTGATCGATACCCCGTGCCGCACATTCAGGACTTCTCGGCTAGACTGGCCGGCCGCTCAGTCTTTTCCAAAGTCGACCTGGTGCGCGGCTACCACCAAGTCCCCGTCCACCCCGCGGACGTCCCCAAGACGGCCGTAATCACCCCCTTCGGGCTTTTCGAGTTCCTGCGGATGCCCTTCGGCCTCAAAAATGCGGCCCAGGCATTCCAACGGCTCATGGACTCCGTCCTTCGGGACCTGAAGTTCTTGTTCGTCTACCTGGACGACATCCTGGTAGCCAGTTCCTCCAAGCAGGAACACCTCGAACACCTTCGCATCCTGTTCGGGCGCCTCAGCGACCACGGGCTCATCCTCAGCCCAGCCAAGTGCCAGTTCGGCCTGGACAAGATCGACTTCCTCGGCCACCACAACACCCATGCTGGGGCCATTCCCCTGCCCACCAAGGTGCAGGCCGTCCAGCAATTTCCCCGCCCCACCACCATCAAAGGACTCCAGGAGTTCCTCGGGATGGTGAATTTCTACAACCGCTTCATCCCCAAAGCGGCGTCCCTCATGAGGCCCCTGTATGAAGCCCTCCGGGGCAGGAGCAGCAAGATGGCGGTCGAATGGACGGCAGACGTATCAGCCGCCTTCAACTCCACCAAGACCGCGCTCGCCGACGCCACCCTGCTCGCGCACCCACGGCCCAATGCCATAGTAGCGCTCACCACGGACGCCTCTGACCACGCGGTCGGTGCCGTGTACGAGCAGTGGGTCGACGGCGCCTGGCAACCACTTGCCTTCTTCAGCCACCAACTACGCCCCCTGGAGGTCAAGTACAGCACCTTCGACCGCGAGCTCCTCGCGCTGTACCTGGCGGTCCGCCATTTTCGGTTTTTGCTGGAGGGCCACCCCTTCACTGCGTTTGTCGACCACAAACCCCTGACATTCGCAATGGCAAAGACAACCGACCCCTGGTCCGCCAGGCAGCAGCGCCAGCTCGCGGCAGTGTCCGAGTTCACCACGGACATCCAACACGTCTCCGGCTGAGACAATGTGGTAGCCGACTGCCTCTCCCGCCCCGCCATCCACGCCGCACACCTGGCAGTCGACTACGCTCAACTCGCAGCAGACCAGCTCACGGACCCTGAACTGCTCTCCGCACCTACCAACCTACCAGGGCTACGCCTGGCCGACGTCGGGAAGAGGAGAGAGAGAGAGGGTGGAGCACACAGGGCACAATCATATTTGCAGATGGAGGTTGAAGAATCCTCTTGGAAGTATCTCATGATAAACACTCACAAAGGTCTTTACCAGTATCATCGATTGGTATTCGGAGTAGCATCGGCTCCGGCGATATGGCAAAGAGCGATGGAACAAGTCCTGCAAGGGATTCTGGGGACTCAGTGTTACTTGGACGACATCCTTGTGACAGGTGAAGATGACAGTGAACACCGTAACAACCTAGAACAGGTGCTCACTAGACTACGGGAACATGGGCTACGAGCCAACCGCCCCAAGTGCGAGTTTTTTAAGAAACAGATATCGTATTGTGGCCACGTGATTGATGAAGATGGGTTACATAAGTCCGCTGACAAAATTAAAGCAGTTGTTAAGGCCCCAGCGCCTGAAAATGTGTCGCAACTGAGGTCATTCCTCGGATTGGTGAATTACTACCGTAAGTTTTTACCGTATTTGTCCACAATTCTGCACCCACTGAACGCCCTACTATGAACGGGAGTAGCATGGAAATCGAGCAATGACTGTAAGTGGGCCTTTCAGAAGAGTAAGGACTTAATCACTTCAAGAGAAGTATTGGCTCACTACAACCCAGCACTGCCGATCAGACTGGCGTGTGATGTGTCTCCCTACAACATTGGGGCGGTACTGTCACATAAAATCGTTGATGGTTTAGAGAGGCCGATAGCTTTTGCGTCACGCTCGTTAACTTCTGCCGAGCGTAACTACGCCCAGATTGACAGAGAGGCCCTCAGCCTAGTGTGGGGGGTGAAGAAGTTCAATCACTACCTGCACGGTCAAAAATTTACTCTGCTAACTGATCATCAACCTCTTGTCTCCATTTTCAACCCTCAGAAGGGCGTACCGATAATGACAGCGCAACGGCTGCAGAGGTGGCCCCTTTTCCTAGGGGCACACCAATATGACTTCGAGTACAAAGGAACAAAACAGCATGGGAATGCTGATGGATTGTCGCGCCTACCGTTGCCGATGGTGGAAGAAGACCTTGCAGTGGATCCAATGGGGATATTCCACTCAACCATAGTCGAATGTCTCCCTGTGACGAATGCAAACATAGAAAAGGAAGCACGAAATGACCCGACACTATCCCGGGTCTATGATTTAACGGTGAAGGGATGGCCAGCACATGGTGAACCACTGCTGCCAGCATTCTCGCCGAGAAGAGAACAGCTGTCAGTGTGCAGAGGAACCTTGATGTGTGGATCCAGAGTAGTAATTCCACCCAAATTGCAGGATAGAGTGCTCAATGAGCTTCATGAGGGTCATCTGGGAGGGGTAAAAATGAAGAACTTAGCCAGAGCGTTTGTGTGGTGGCCGGGAATCGATAGAGAAATCGAAGAGATGACCAAGAGATGTACAGGATGCCAGAAGGTCCAAAACGCCCCACCACAAGCTCCTCTACATCCATGGGAGTGGCCCTCATCTCCATGGCAAAGGGTGCACATTGATTTTGCTGGTCCCTTCATGGACTCGATGTTTTTAATTGCGGTGGATGCACATTCAAAGTGGCCAGAGGTAATAAAAGTGTCCTCAACCACCACAGAAAAAACTATCACAGTTTTACAAACCATATTCGTCAGGAATGGGCTGCTTGAACAGATTTGCTCTGACAATGGACCACAGTTTGTGTCTGAAGAGTTCCGGAGGTTCTTAAAGAACAATGGTGTTAAGCATTACACATCTGCCCCATATCATCCAGCCACTAATGGATTGGCCGAGAGGCTTGTTCAAACATTCAAGAAGGCTATCAAGGCAATGTGTAATGAAGATATACCCCTACAACACAAGGTGGACAACTTCTTGTTTGCCTACCGAAATGCGACACATGCGGTTACCAACCAAACTCCAGCCATGATGTTCTTCAATCGAAGACTACGATGCCACTTGGATTTGGTTAAGCCAAACGTCCGAAGAGATGTGGAGAACAGGCAGTTTCAGAATATGAATGAAAGGCCGACCAGGAGTTTTAAGATAGGTCAACCAGTTTTGGCCCGGGACTACCGCACTGAGAAATGGCAGCCAGGAACGATTTCACAGAATTACAGAAACCTCACAGTACAGACAGAGGCCATTTCGGCCCATCGAGCCTGCACCGACACATATCCCACCCGATCCCCGTAACCCCTACACCAACACATACCCCACCCTATCCCCGTAACCCCACGTATTTAATCCCCCTAACACTAAGGGTCAATTTTTATCATGGCCAATCAACCTAACCCGCACATCTTTGGACTGTGGGAGGAAACCGGAGCACCCAGAGAAAACCCACGCAAACACAGGGAGAATGTACAAACTCCACACAGCCAGTCACCCGAGGCCGGATTCGAGCCCGGGCCCCTGGCACTGTGAGGCAACAGTGCTAACCACTATGCCACCATACACCGTACACGGCAAGGGCCTCTCATGTATACCGTGGACGTTGGAGAGAGCATTGTAAGACGCCATGCTGACCAGATTCTAGAGTCACTGGAAAACGTCAACTCCACACCACGCTCTGATACACCTGGCAATGAAATCGACATACCAATTGCAGCTACCGCAGAATCGGTGATATTGGAAGCAGATGAACCAAACAACGACATGGATCCAGACTCAACCTTGCCAGAAGAACCTGATACTCCAAAGAGGCGTTATCCAGACAGAATCAGGAAGCCTCCTCAAAGACTGAACTTATAATTGCTTAACCTCAACCAATGTATCTAGCAACCGTAATTGTGATTGTAATTAGTTATCATTTAGTTGTTAAATGAATGTTATGTACTGTTTATCTAAAAGGCGAGGAATTGTTGTGTATGTACCTTTAAGGGAATAACTGGTCTCAGACTGCAGTACCGGCAGTGACCACCCCTGTATAAAAGGCCCTAGCAGGCCTCTGTAGTTTCAGTTTCCCAATTGACTCCATTCAGTAAAGACTTGTTTAAATCAACTCCTGCTGTCCGTGTCTCAATTATACACGGACATAATAAATACCTACCGGTAACTAACGCTTGTATCGAAAAGGAAACCCGAAATGACCCGACACTGTCTCGGGTATATGATTTGATGGTGAAGGGATGGCCAGCACATGGCGACTCACTGTTGCCAGCATTCTCGACAAGGAGAGAACAGCTGTCAGTGTGCCGGGGGACCTTGATGTGTGGATCCCGAGTGATAATTCCACCCAAGTTAAGGGATAGCGTGCTCAATGAGCTTCATGAGGGTCATCTGGGAGGGGTAAAAATGAAAAGCCTAGCCAGGGCATATGTGTGGTGGCCGGGAATCGATAAACAAATCGAGGACCTAACCAAGAGCTGCTCAGGATGCCAGAAAGTCCAAAATGCACCAACACAGGCCCCTCTACACCCATGGGAGTGGCACTCATCTCCATGCCAATGGGTGCATATTGATTTTGCTGGTCCATTCATGGACTCAATGTTTTTAATAGCCGTGGATGCGCACTCAAAATGGCCTGGGGTCATCAAAATGTCCTCCACCATCACGGAGAAAACTATTGCAGTCCTACGGACCATTATTGCCAGGAATGGCTTGCCAGAACAGATTTGCTCTGACAACGGACCACAGTTTGTGTCCGAAGAGTTCCGGAGGTTCTTGAAAAAGAATGGGGTAAGGCATTACACATCCGCCCCATATCATCCAGCCACAAATGGATTGGCTGAGAGGTTCGTACAAACCTTTAAGAAGGCAATAAAGGCTATGTACAGTGACAACATTCCACTGCAGCACAAGGTGGACAATTTCCTGTTCGCCTACCGGAATGCGACACATGCAGTCACCAACCAGGCCCCAGCCATGATGTTCTTTAACCGAAGGTTAAGATCTCGCCTGGATTTGCTCAGACCAAACGTACGAAGAGATGTTGAGAGTAAGCAATTCCAGCACATCCATTAGAAGCCAACAAGGAGCTTCAATGTAGGGCAACCAGTCTTGGCCCGCGACTAACGAACAGAAAAATGGCAGCCAGGAACGATATGCACACGGCAGGGCCCACTAATGTACACAGTGGATGTTGGGGAGAGCATCGTGAGACGCCATGCTGACCAGATCCTAGAGTCACAGGAACAAGTCAACCCCATGCCTCGCCCATACGTACCTGGTGATGAACCCGACGTACAGGTTGCATCTACCCCAGGAACAGTAGCATCGGAAGCTGATGAACCAACTGACGACAGGGGGTCAGAATCGCCTCCGCACCAAGAGCAAGACACTCGGGAAAGGCTGTGGTAAACCACTTTTATCGTTCACTATCGTTACACTATAGTTATCACTGTTATATCGTTATCACTGTTCACACTGTTGTATCACTATACGAGGTCGCCTCTTGTCACGCTGTTATACCTGGGCTGACCACTGCTGACTCCGCCCATGGCTCCACCTACCTGCCCAGCTATAAAGGTGGTCGACTGGCTGGTATTCCTCCTTGTTGGATCCGATCACCCACGAGGGTGGGCTCTGTTATTTAGCCAATAAAAACCTATAGTTACTTTCTTAACTCGTCGCTTTTCATTGGATGAATTGATAGGTATATCAAAGGCGCTATCCAGAAAGGATCAGGAGGCCTCCCCAAAGACTGAATATATAAATAGACTATTTTCAGCTAATGTTGCATGTTAAAAGTATTAATTGTAATTAGTTTGATATTTAATTGTTAAATGAGTGTTATGGTACTGTTAACCTAAAAGGGGAGGAATTGTAATGTATATACCTTTAAGGGGGGAACTATCTTTTACAGCTCATGTATACTGCAGTACCGGCAGTGACCACACCTGTATATAGTACGGAGTAGTAATCTGTACAGATCAGTTCCAGTGTGAGCCACGTTGAGTAAACACCTGTTGTACCGTTCTCCTGCAGTCTGTGTCTTATTATACACAGACACAACAGGACCCGCTCCAGAATCTGAAGGCACAAAGAGAGTGGTCAGAAACAGAAAAAGACAAAAAAGGCGGGGGTGATATTAGTGCACCAGTTAGTCGCATTAACTAATAAGGTACAGCGACTGCACACTAGACATGCAAGTAAAAATGAAAGGATCCTTGAGCTAGAACAGGAAGTAGAGTTTTTAAGAACAGGGAAAACAGTTATTGATGTATATCGAATGGATAAATCCGAATATTGGAATGAACAACAGGCGCACCTTTGCACCCTGTAGGGATATCAGGCCCTGAATCAAAAGGTGAAAAACCACCTCACTATGCCCCGGCAGCATCGGCACCGGCGCCGGACCTAGAAGATAGTGATGATGATGATTTAGGCAAAACAGAGGAAAAACCAAAGGTAGTAAAGGCCACCCCCTTGAGAAGAGGGGGGACGGTACTAACGCCCACAGCAAAATATCAGGCTTTCAGCCCCTTCGAAAAACAAACAATATTAAAAGATTTTGGAACATTGAAGCCCCGTAGTACAAATGGGGAATTTTGGAGAAATCTTGAGGAGATGTGGGACATCCACGATCTCCACCCTCGGGACATCCACCAGTTAGTATGGGCTAAATGCCCGGCTGACAAATGGAGGGAGGTGGACAATCAACAAGGGCACGAGACAGTGGTTGGACCGATCACGTAGCCCTAACCGCAGACAGGGCAGCCCAACTCGTGGGTTACAACCCCTTCAAAGCAACGGTCCAGGCAGCCCTGGGGGGATCCTCACCAAATTGGGGACGCATAATGATCATAAAACAGAGAAAGGGGGAAAGCAGTAGTGATTACGGCGAACGATTGTTTGTCGCATAGCGGGAATCATCGGGGCAGGCAAACCCACAAATGACCGATCAGCCATTTATCCAAATGTTTAAGGACGGGCTATCCCAATCCCACCAAGCAATATTAAAAATGGGAGTGGTGGCTGCTAATACATATGATGCAGTGGTCCAATGGGCATGCCAGGTAGATGCCAAAGAGGCGCAATAAAACAAGAAAGAGTGGGGGCTGCCAACACTAACTCGGGAACTGTCCCAAAGAAGAGGGGGGCTTGTTTTAATTGTGGAAAACTGGGTCATATGGCTAAAGAATGAAGAGGTCCCAAACAAAACCGACCGGTGTGCGGTAACTGTGGAAAACTAGGACACCCGACCGATAGGTGTTAGACAAAAAGGGAGAACCCAAACCCAATCGAGACCCCTGATATGTATCAAAAGTTCCTGCAGTACGTAAAGGAACAAGGTGGCGGCCACTGACTTGCAGCGGCCCCCATTAAAAGGGAAAAGGATCATCCCAGAGTCTATGTACCGGCACTGTTAGGGGGCCGGCAGTGTGATATGTTAATAGACACGGGAGCTTCTGTATCCATTACCGATTTACCCCTTCCCCTCACCAAACACAGGATAGATATATTGGAGTTGGGAGGGGAATGTTTACATGCATTTAGAAGTGAGGTACAAGTATTGGAGTTAGCAGAACGATTACTACCCGTACAATTTTATGTATGTCCAAATAGTGAAGGGACTATCTTAGGAATAGATTTGTTAAAAGAATTTAATTTGCTAGTAGATTCAAGACAAGGAAAGTTAACCTGGGCACAGGAAGATGGAAATAAGGCAAATTGGGGACAACCACTCTGCTATTTGGCAACAGTAGGAAGTGCGAAACTCACGGCCCGGGACTGGAAGGAGGACGGAGGACTATCAGCCCAAGTAGCCGAGATAGTGGCGCTGACGAAGGCGCTAGAATTAGCAAAGGGAAAAACGGCAAACATCTACACTGATAGTAGATATGTGTTCGGAGTTGTGCACGATTATATGACAGCCTGGGGAAGAAGGAGGTTTGTCACAACAGGAGGGGATCGTATAAAACACCAGCAGTGAATAGAGGCCCTCTTGGAAGCTGCAAAGGCCCCAGCACAAGCAGCAGTAATAAAATTAAAGGCGCACCAGAAAATACAGAATCAGGAACAAAGAGGGAACCATGCTATTGATTTAGCAGCACAGCAAGCTCTTGAACAAGAAATGGTTGAAGAAAACGTAGCCAGTGCACAGGTGGAAGAGATAGATATTAGTAAATTACATAAAGATACCTCAGAAGGAGAAAGACAGGAATGGTACCGAGTAGGAGGTAGACCAGACAAAGAGGCCATATGGCGGAAAGATGGGAAGGTGATAGCCCCCGCATGTATCAGACAAACGCTCTTTGAACTACACCATGGAAGCGCCCATACGGGAAGGGGGCCAATGATTGAACTAATAAGTAAAGAATGGTGGTGGCCTGGGCTAGGAAGAGATGTGGCAAAACATTGCCAACGCTGTATCGTGTGTGCACAGCACAACCCAGGACGACCAGTTAAGATACGGATGGCCCACCAACCACAGCCAAGGGGCCCATGGGAAAATATACAAATAGACTTCACTGGACCCCTCCCCACCTCAAGGGGTAAGAAGTATTGCCTGGTAATAATAGACCAGTTTACCAGGTGGGTCGAGGCATTCCCCACCCGGAACTGTACTGCCACCACCGTGGCACGAATAATGGCAGAGGAAATAATTCCCAGATGGGGAATACCGATCCAAATTGACTCTGATCAGGGAACTCACTTTACAGGAGCAGTAGCAAAGAATATATGCAATTGGATGGGCATAAAACAAAAATTCCACATTCCGTACCATCCCCAAAGTTCTGGAATGGTGGAACGAATGAACCGAACCTTGAAAACAGCCTTAGCCAAGGCATTAGGGGAAAAACATCAATGGTGGGTGGATGTGTTACCAGCAGTATTAATGAAACTAAGAGCCACCCCAAACCGAACAATGGGCTTATCACCATATGAGCTAATGACAGGGAGGGCAATGCAACTCCCCCATGGCATAATAACTGGAGGAGAGGATGTGGGTCCTCTAAAGGATAAACTCCGCAGGTATGTCCTGGAATTAAGCAATCAATTAAAAGGAATGAGGCAGCAAACTCGAGATAGACAGGAAGAAAAAGATAAAGATTTAGAATTGACCGCGTTCCCATATATCCCTCCAGCAGGGACTAAGGTAATGGTTAAAAATTTAACAGGAAAACCCGGGTTTGCCCCAAAATGATCAGGACCACATCAAGTTCTAATTAGTGGAGATACGTGTGCTTGCATTGATATGAAGGGCATGGACGATGGAAGCACTGGACACAGTTGAAAGCCTATGACCCTTCGTTAGCCTAAAGATGGCCACACCAGAACAAATACCTTTTGTAAAAAAGTAAAGAATATGCTAGACAATATAAAGAGTGGGAGTGGATGCTTGTATGAACGTTTGTATGGACAATATGTATTATCTTAATGGGATACACCTTGGGATGTATCCTGAAGTATGTATGGGAACAATCCCATCGACCCCAACCGGTCGAGCAGGAGGAGGAAATCCAAATGGTTATGATTGAGGAACCAACCTAATGACGGTATTCTATCCACCCCCACAGGAGAATAGAATCTACAAGCAACAAACAGTTAGGTTGGCGATATAGTATTTGGAACGTTGTTAACATAAAGTGATAAGATGAATGTGTTACGCGATATCATGTGTAGTTTGCTTGTTTGTGTAATTATAATGGCCCAGAAATTCGGGTCTCCACGGGTGAGTACGCACGGGGTACTCACGCGTGGGCCCGATGGAAGTGCCGGTTTCTTGCATGCACTGCGCATGCGTGGGAAACCGGCACTTCTGATCCTCTGAACGAAGGGGTTCAGAGGTCGAACACGTACACGCGGGAGTCTGCGCGTGTGCTTTGAACTTACGTTTTTTTACAGGTTTTTCCGTGAGGGTAAGTCTTTAGATTTTAGAAATGTAAAAACCAGGCGTAAGGCCTGCATTTTAAAAGGTAAGTGATCAATTAATTAAAATTAAAACATTTTTTCCACAGGTTTATTATCTTTAAATACTTTAAAGCAAGGTAAGTTTATTTTTAGCCCCGTTTGAATATAAAATTATTTTTTCAAAAATTTAAATTATTGTTTAAAATAGTTATTTAATGTAATTTATAGTTTATTTAAAAAGTGTGATGATTTTTTAAAATTTATTTGAAGGTTTACTACTATTTTGGGGCCGTAGTATTTATAAGTTTTGACAGGTCTTCCTGTCACTACTTATGAATGGGCTTTTCCCTGCGCCGATTGGCTGCCCATGGCCCACGTGATCCCAGAGGATGCATCACACTAACTACGCCCCTGGGACACGCAAGCACTGCGCGCTGGCAGCTGGGCCAGGCCCCAGATTGGAATTCCATGGGGCCCTACAGCTCAACTGCCGGCGCGCAAGCTAAGTGCAGGTCGGGGGCTTGCACCTGTGGGAAGCCCCCGACCCGAATTTCTGGGCCAATATGTAGCCTCGGGAGGACTCAGGCTAGAGTACCCCCACGGGCCAAAAGAGAGTTACATGTGAACACCTTTTTATACATGTCATACACCTATGCCAAGAGAGTTAACATTGCCAGCTGTTGGGTCTGCGCCCATGTCCCCACGCACTCGGAGGAAGGAATTCCCCTACAACCAATCCCACTTAGTGATGATGAGACGGTCAGTTGGATGTTTGGAGTTAGAACAGGATGCACAAGCGTGGGCTGTTATGCCACCGAGGCAGACGGCAGCACCATAACAAAGCTCCAAAGTCATGGGTATGAACCAGAACATTGTAGTGGGTGGACACGGACAACCTATAACGATTCCTATCTACCACCATTCCTGAGAACGAGGAGTAAGAAGGGACAAGGAGGGGGGCTATGTCTCACAAAGAAGGGACGACCGGCAGATCCTATTGTGGGCTACAGTAACTGTACATATAACATTATCTTGCCTGTCAGAGGGGGTAATGTGAAACTCCTGTCATTAAATGAAAACGGTGACTTTTCGGTACAATGGGACCCCCCAGCGATAAGTGAGTATATGCCCTACAACGAGACTTATTTCGTGTGCGGTCGCAGGGCCTACCCCTGGTTGCCCCGAGAATGGATCGGTTCTTGTTATCTGGCTTATATCATACCCTACATATATCACCTGGGTTCTCTGAAGGACCTCCACCGGAGAGCCAGACGAGCCATCACGGAGACTGAAAGATTCTGGGCCATTGCGTTTCCCTGGTATGGGGCGGGAAAATTGGCAAGGGAATCCATTAACATGGCCTCCGTCCTGGAACAGGTGGCCAACGATACAGCTGAAGCCCTCGCTAAGGTTAACGCAGAGATGGTAGCCCTCCGCACAGTAGCTCTACAAAATCGGATGGCCCTTGACTATGTGTTGGCAGAAAAAGGAGGCACCTGTGCCCTCATAGGTGCAGAATGTTGTACCTACATACCAGACAGCTCGGAAGAAATAACTAATTTGGCAGAACATATACAGGAAGAGGTAAAAAAGTTAAAACAACCTCCGGCATCCACCCTTTGGGGCTGGGCAACTGGATGGTTGGGGTCACTCGGGGCATCAATAGTACATGGAGTGATTTTGTTCTTTGTTATAATATTAGTGATGTATGGCTTGGTCCTATTGTTAAAATATTGTTGCGCTCAAATGTCATGGCCTGCTGTAAGTGTCATGGAAATTAACCGAGTGAGACCCAAAGAGCAAGGTGTGTGGCTATAAGTCCCTACAAGAAGTATTGCCAAAGGCTGTATCAAAGACCTACTTACATTGCCTGAAATCCTTATGATGGTTCCCT
Source organism: Somniosus microcephalus (assembly GCF_052327205.1). Taxonomy (NCBI): domain Eukaryota; kingdom Metazoa; phylum Chordata; class Chondrichthyes; order Squaliformes; family Somniosidae; genus Somniosus; species Somniosus microcephalus. Next base: position 68,444,208 of record NC_140994.1, read on the forward strand.
GTCACAAAAGGAGTTTTGATCAGGGACCAACAGGAGGGACTGTTAGGGTGAAAATTATATAGATTAAAGCAGCAACATAAAGAGCTAAAGAATGTATTGTAAGAAGTGAACTTGTAAATAAGAAACATGGGCACAAGACAAAACAAACTCAGCTTAAGACGGGGCAGGCTCAGCTTGGGACACAAACTGTAATTCCCCCCTTAGACTTTATAACATTGGCCCAGAAATTCCAGAACGGGGCTTGCAGCGCGTGCAAGCCCCGTATTTGCACTTACCCCGCGCTCGTGCCGATCAGCTTCTGGGACGCCTGAACTTGCAGAAATAGAAAGCACATTCCCGGGCAGCGTATGACGTCACGCCGCCCAGGAGTGCAGCCAGCGCGAAGCCAGGAGCGTGCAGTGTAAGTGAGACACGCCCCTTGAGGTCTCAGTTTCACTGGACACGCCCCCAATGTTTCTGTCAAGCTGCTAAGGATTTTTACATGCAAAGCAGCAGTTTAAATAGGTTTTTGGAAGTTTTTTGAAGATTTTGGTAACTTTTATAAACTTTTTTAAATGTTTACATTATTTTGAGTAATCTGAAGTAGTTTTAAAGAGAATTAAAGCAATTTAAAGACTTTTAAAAGCCCTAAAAGAATTTTTTAAATTCCATTTATTTATTTAGCAATGTCGTCGTCATACGTGTCTTCACACTGTTCCCTTTGGGGAACTGTATGAAGTGGTGGAAGGATTTATGGCCATGATTAACGCTCATTCCGTGACCGTAACCATCTTTGAACCAGCCATTAGGGCGGTTAGTCCTATGGCGGGAGGGATTTACGGGCTCCCACAAGCTATACAAGGAGGGGGGGCCACCCACACCCACGGACGCAAATATCCCACTGGATGTCAACCCAGAATTTAGAGCCGGAGCTCCGACTCCACTTGCCGGGACTGTCTGGAGCGGGGTTCGAAACCCTACCCTGATCTGGCCCAGCGACGGGGATCCTACCGCTATGACAAAGGCCCAATCCAATTAGCAACGTGAAATGGCAGCATAGGGCTCCAGTCACGGGGAGGGAAAAGGTGCAGGAAACGTATGGGTGTCACCTTTTGTGCGGAGTGGGCCTTTTGCGTAGCAGTAAGCATCCCCGCCGCTGGGCCAGAAGGAGTAGGGTTTTGAACCCCACTCCAGACAGTCCCGGCAAGTGGAGTCGGAGCTCCAACTTTAAATTCTGGGTGGACATCCAGCGGGATACTTGCGTCCGTGGGTGTTGGTGGCCCCCCCCCCTCAGATGGGTTGTGGGAGCCCGTAAAACCCTCCCGCCATAGGACTAACCACCCTAATGGCTGGTTCAAAGATGGTTACGGTCACGGAATGAGCGTTAATCACGGCCATAAATCCTTCCACCACTTCATACAGTTCCCCAAAGGGAACAGTGTGAGGATACGTACGATGATGACCTCTTGCGCAATGCACCTCCTTGGACCCTCAGTCGCAGATGCGAGGGGGCAAGTCGTGCAATTGTTACATTTTTTATTTTATTGACATGTAAAATGTTGGCCCAGTAATTCCCTTCCAAATGCGCTAGTACGGTCGGGGTACTTACGCATCTGGCCGGATGAAATGCCGGTTTTCAGCATGCACAGTGCATGTGGGGAAAACCGGCATTTCCTGTCCTCTGAACGAAGGGGTTCAGAGGCAGCGCGTGCGCAGTATAATTCGCCGCTTTCATTAATGCTTTCAGTGAGGTCCAGTCATTACAACTTACACATGAAAAAAGCATGGGTACAGTTGCTCCAGAGGCTGCGGAGGAAGATATTTATTATCGTGGAGCTTCTGAAAGTATGTATGTCTGTATATATTCCTTTGCGTGTTATGTATATATTCCTTTACTTATGTGTATGAATGTATTATTTAATTATGACTTTCAGAGAAAGTAACTTATTGGAAAATCATAATTAAAAATATACATTCATACACATTAGTAAAGGAATATAAAACATACATACATATACGTAAAGGAATATATGTGGACATACATACATAACTCATTCTCACATTCCATTCACACAGCCACAATTGCTCCTTCTACCTACCGTTCTGAAAACCCGTTTAAAAAAAAAAAATTAAAGTTTAAAACTTACTTAAAATTTCTTAAAATAACTTCCCTCCCTTTCCCAAACCTAAATATTGCATTTCATAAGCTCCTCCATAAAATATATCTCCTTCCCCAGCCAATGAACAACTTTACACTTGCTTTTTTCACGTGTAAGTTCTAGGGACTTACCCTCACTGAATCCATCAGTGAAATCTACAAAGTTCACTGCGCAAGCGCTGCCTGTGCAGTCGCACGCGCTGTGAATAGACCTCGGGTCTGGAAATGCCGGCGTTCCCCGCATGCGCTGTTCCTGCTGAACGCCGGCATTTCCAACGGCCAGATGCGTGAGTAACCCGACCGTACTCAGGCTTCTGGCCTGGAATTTCTGACCCATTAACTGCCTATTTTGTAATTAACTATTAAAAAGCGCCCAAAGTTCTGGAAGGTTCCATATCATTTTATGTTGCCAAACTAGTATCCTGTGAGGACAGGGGAGTTGTTGCTGGGGGAGCGTGATTGGTTGAAGACACCTGTGTGTAATATTTTGCTATAATGTATAAAAGAAATGTTAATACCTCGTTGCTAAGGGAACGTGATTGGGTGAGGACAAGAGAATTGTTGCTGGGGGAACATGATTGGGTGAGGACAAGAGAATTGTTGCTGGGGGAACATGATTGGGTGAACACATTTGTGTGTAGTGTTTGTATAAAAGAAGTTTCGATACCACTGTAATGGCGAGAAGGTGATTACTAGACCGCGGGGTCTATGGCTTTTCTCCCAGAGCGCTCTGAACAATAAACTGTGAGCTTCTACTTTGAGACAGACTCGAGTGAATCTATTTTTCACCAACAGCAGAAACGTTAAACAAATATTGTGGGCTGGATTTTGGATGTGAGGCTGGACAGTTGAGCGAATTTGCCCTAATTGGGCACTTGATTTCCAGCGTGTGGGAACCTCTGGCCCAATGAGTCTTTTGGTCCTGAAACTCGCCTCTGATGATGTCATCTATGCAGCTGTATTTAAGGCCTGCAAGCAGCCTTGGTTCATTTTCTGCCTTACAACTTTTTTGCAGACACTACTCAGGGATTATTGGTGCAACCATGGCAAGCTCAAGGCCCAAGTGCGCACCCCGCTTTGATGAGGACTCCCTCCAAGCTCTGGTGGAGGGAGCAAGAGCTCAGAAGGAAGTGCTGTTTCCTTCCTCTGGGAGGAAAACATCTCCCCAGCAGCCCAAAGCTGTGTGGCTGCAAGTGGCACAGGAGGTGAGTGCCATCTCAATGTGCAGCAGAACCGTGCTGTAGTACAGAATGAAGTTTCATGACCTTCTCTGCATAGGAAAAGTGAGTATTACATCACCATGACCCTCAATCTGCTCCCCATCGCATTTTATCACCAGCACTCTTCATTGTCAACCACTTCCTCCACATCCCACTTCACCCTTACATGCCTGCACCTTTAACCATTCCTTCTCTCTGTATGTTCACATTCACTTAACTATTTGACTATGCTGCCCTCACACCCCCTATCACTGTTATGCTATGACAACAACTTACAACACACAGGGAGGGCCCTTGGTCTTGGGATCTCACTCCATCTTTGTGTCCTTCTAAGCATCTATGCTATGGATTCTCTACACATAAGAACATAAGAACATAAGAAGTAGGATCAGGAGTAGGCCATACGGCCCCTTGGGCCTGCTCCGCAATTCAATAGGATCATGGCTGATCCGAACTTAGACTCACATCCACTTCCTTGCCCTCTCCCCGTAACCCCTTATTCCTTTATCAGCTAGGAAACTGTCTATCTCCGTTTTAAATTTATTTAATGTCGCAGCTTCCAATGCTCTCTGAGGTAGCAAATTCCATAGATTTACTACCCTCTGAGTGAAGAAGTTTCTCCTCATCGCAGTTTTGAAAGGGCAGCCCCTTATTCTAAGATTATGCCCCCTATTTCTAGTCTCACCCATCAGTGGAAACACCCTCACCACATCCACCCAATCAAGCCCCCTCACAATCTTATATGTTTCGATAAGATCACCTCTCATTCTTCTGAATTCCATTGAGTAGAGGCCCAACCTACTCAACCTTTCCTCATAAGTCAACCCCCTCATCTCCGGAATCAACCGAGTGAACCTTCTCTGAACTGCCTCGAGAGCAAGTATATCTTTTCTTAAATATGGAAACCAAAACTGTACGCAGTATTCCAGGTGTGGCCTCACCAGTACCCTGTATAACTGCAGCAAGACTTCCCTGCTTTTATACTCCATCCCCCTTGCAATAAAAGCCAAGATTCCATTGGCCTTCCTGATCACCTGCTGTACCTGCATACTAACCTTCTGTGTTTCATGCACCAGGACCCCCAGATCCCTTTGTACTGTAGCACTTTGCAGTTTCTCTCCATTTAGGTAATAACTTGCTCTTTGATTTTTTCTGCCAAAGTGCATAACCTCACACTTTCCAACATTATATTCCATCTGCCAAATTTTTGCCCACGCACTTAGCCTGTCTATGTCCTTTTGCAGGTTTTTTTATGTCCTCCTCACTCACTGCTTTCCCTCCCATCTTTGTATCGTCAGCAAACTTGGATACGTTGCACTCAGTCCCTTCCTCCAAATCGTTAATATAGATTGTAAAGAGTTGGGGTCCCAGCACTGACCCCTGCGGAACACCACTAGTTATTGATTGCCAACCCAAGAATGAACCATTTATCCCAACTCACTGTTTTCTGCTAGATAGCCAATCTTCCACCCATGCCAGTATATTGCCCCCAATCCCGTGATTTTTTATCTTGTGCAGTAATCTTTTGTGTGGCACCTTGTCAAATGCCTTTTGGAAGTCCAAATACACCACATCCACTGGTTCCCCTTTATCCACCCCGTTTGTTACGTCCTCAAAGAATTCGAGCAAATTTGTCAAACATGACTTCCCCTTCGTAAAACCATGCTGACTCTGTCCGATTAAATTATGCTTATCCAAATGTCCTGTTACTGCTTCCTTAATAATGGACTCCAACATTTTACCAACCACAGATGTTAGGCTAACTGGTCTATAGTTTCCAGCCTTTTGTCTACCTCCCTCTTTAAATAAGGGCGTTACATTAGCAGTTTTCCAATCTGCTGGGACCTTTCCTGAATCCAGGGAGTTTTGGAAAATTACCACCAATGCATCCACAATCCCTACCGCTACTTCTCTCAAGACCCTAGGATGTCAGCCATCAGGTCCAGGGGATTTTTCCGCCATTAGTCCCATTATTTTACCGAGTACCACCTCCTTAGTGATTTTAATCGTGTTTAGCTCCTCCCCCCCCCCATAGCCCCCTGTTTGTCCAGTGTTGGGATATTTTTAGTGTCCTCTACTGTAAAGACTGATACAAAATATTTGTTCAGCGTTTTTGCCATCTCCATGTTCCCCACCACTAATTTCCCGGTCTCGTCCTCTAAGGGACTAACATTCACTTTAGCCACCCTTTTTCTTTTTATATAACTGTAGAAACTCTTGCTATCTGTTTTTATATTTTTTGCTAGTTTACTTTCATAATCTATCTTCCCTTTCTTAATTAATCTTTTAGTTATTCTTTGCTGGCTTTTAAATGCTTCCCAATCTTCTAGATTTGGCTAATTTATATGCCCTTGTTTTCAGTCGGATACTATCCTTTATTATTTTAATTAGCCACGGATGGCTGTCTTTTCTTTTACGCCCCTTTTTCCTCACTGGAATATATTTTTCTTGAAAGTTGTGAAATATCTCCTTGAATGTACACCACTGCTCATGTATTGTCTTACACTTTAATCTATTTTCCCAGTCCACTTTAGTCAACTCTGCTCTCATACCTTCATAGTCTCCTTTATTTAAGCTTAGTACGCTGGTTTGAGATCCAACTCTCTCACCCTCCAACTGAATTTGGAATTCAACCATGTTATGGTCACTCATTCCAAGGGGATTTTTTACTGGGACATTTTTTATTAATCCTGTCTCATTACACAGGACCAGATCTAAGATTGTCTGCCCCCTGGTTGGTTCAGTTACATACTGCTCAAGGAACCCATCCCTAATGCACTCTATGAACTCTTCCTCAAGGCTGCCCTGCCCAATTTGATTTGTCCAGTCAATATGAAAGTTAAATTCCCACATGATTATAGCTGTTCCCTTATTACAAGCCCCAACTATTTCCTGATTTATACTCTGACCAACAGAGTTGCAACTTTTAGGAGGCCTATAGACTACGCCCACTAGTGACTTTTTCCCCTTATTATTCCTTATCTCCACCCAAACTGTTTCACTATCCTGATCCTTTGACCCAATATCATTTCTCACCATTGTAGTGATTCCATCCTTTATTAACATAATAGTGTTGAGATGCCGGAGTTGGACTGGGGTGGACAAATGTAAGAAGTCACACAACACCAGGTTATAGTCCAACAGTTTTATTTGAAATCACAAGCTTTCAGAGCGCTGCTCTCTCCACTTCACCTGATGAAGGAGCAGCACTCCGAAAGCTTGTGATTTCAAATAAAACTGTTGGACTATAACCTGGTGTTGTGTGACTTCTTACATTTATTAACATAGCCACCCCACCTCCCTTTCCATCCTGTCTGTCCTTCCTAATTGTCAACTACCCCTGGATGTTTAGTTCCCAGTCATGGTCACCTTGCAGCCATGTTTCTGTAATGGCCACCAGATCATACTCCTGTGTAGTTATTTGTACCGTCAACTCATCTATTTTGTTATGAATGCTGCGTGCATTCAGATAAAGAACTTTTAAATATGTTTTGTGACAATTTATTCCTGCTTTTACCCCCTTTACTAGTCTACCTTTATCTTTATACATTCTGTCCCTTCCTGACATGCTCTGGTTTTTAATTTCCCCTCTGCTACCTTGCTCTATTGCCTTCTCCACTGACATTTTTATTTTTCGCTCTCTTGAAACCTCCCACCCAATAATTAGTTTAAAGCCCTCTCTATAGCCCTAGTTATTCAATTCGCCAGGATTCTAGTCCCATCACTGGCCAAGTGAAGTCCATCCCAGTGGAACAGCTCTCTCCCGTCCCAGTACTGGTGCCAGTGTCCCAAGAAGCAAAACCCATTTCTCCCACATCAGTCTTTGAGCCACGCATTTAACTCTCTGATTTTATTTACCCTAGCCAAATTTGCTCGTGGCTCAGGTAGTAATCCAGAGATTATTACCCTTGTAGTTCTGCTTTTTAATTTGGCCCCTAGCTGCTCATACTCCCGCAGCAGAACCTCTTTCCTTGTCCTATCTATGTCGTTGGTACCAACATGGACCACGACAACTGGATCCTCCCCCTCCCACTCTAAGTTTCTCTCCAGCCCAGAGGCGATGTCCTTAACCCTGGCACACAGCCTTCGGGACTCTCACTCTCAGCTGCAAAGAACCCTATCTATCCCCCTAATGATACTATCCCCTACCACTACAACATTTCTTTTTACTCCCCCCACTTGAATGGCCCCTCATTCCACGGTGCTGTGGCCAGGTTGCTTATCCTCCCTGCAGTCCCTGTTCCTGTCCTCACAGGGAGTAAGAGCCTCGAACCTATTGGACAAGAGCAAGGGCTGCGGCTTCTCCAACACTACCTCCTGGATCCCCGTACCTGCCTCACCCTCCTGTCCCTGACCACAGAATACATCTGAATTAGTTAATCTAATTGGTGTGACTACTTCCTGGAACACAGAGTCCAGGTAACTCTCCCCCTCCCTGATGTGTCGCAGTGTTTGAAGCTCGGACTCCAGCTCATCAACACGGAGCTGGAGTTCCTCGAGCAGCCAACACTTACTGCAAATGTGATCACCGTGAGCATCAATGGTGTCCACCAGCTCCCACATATTGCAGCAGTAACACATCACCTGCTCTGCCATTTTACGTAATTAATTAAATTTATTACTTTATTTTTAAATACCCTCTGCCCGGATTCTATATGATGAATATCACACGTCTATTTAATTGAACTTACCAACTTATAAAGGTTTAAAAGGGAAGGAAAAGTACTCACCAACCAGCCAATCACCTACCAGCTTGGCTCTGATGTCACTTTTGAATTCTGACCTCCCTTTGGAATGTTGCCTGTGGAGCCTGTTTAGGCTGCCTCGCCTCGCTGCTCTGACTCAACACCTGCTGCTGCTGCTCCCGGCTGCCTCGACTGGGCCTTGCCTGGCTGCTCCACCTCCGCGATGTCTGCTAATCCTGAGACTGGCAGGAAAAACAAGACAAAAACAAAACAAAAACAGCACCTCACACACCACTTACCCTAACTCTCTCACTTACCCAAACTCTCAAAAGGCACTCTCTGCTGCTAGCACTCACTCCTTCATTCTCACTCAAACTCCACTTGTGTCCCTCATTGCAGGAAAAGAGAGCCCACAATAAGAGGGAAAGGGCAAAGGCTGGAGGAGGGCCACCCTCAACAGCCCAGCTGACCACTGCAGAGGCAGCGGCCCTTGAGATCGTGAGAGCCGAGGAGGATGCATAACTGGGGGATGGACAGATGGGTGCAACAGAGCAAGCTGGTGACAGAATAGTTTTTCATCTCTCTCATTGACATTGCATGAGTGACTGAAATTGATTCCGATGCTCTAACAGTTTGACTTATGATCATCTGCACAATTCCATTTGCATGCAACATTTATCTCACATGTCTAACTCTTTCCTTTACTCCCCCACAGGACCATCAACAGCCCCCTCCCCTTTGTCCAGGAGGAACAGCCTGAGCCACAAGACTCCTCAGAGGAAGCTGCAACCTCTAAGGGTGCAGCATCACCAGAATTAAGCAGACACTCACAACTCGGTGGGACCTACGGGAGATAGATTGGTGTTGTCATCTGGTATATCACAGCTCACAAGTGAGCATCAGCAGATGGTGGAGACAGGGACAGCAGTGGAAAGCCCTCATCGGAGGGCGCAGGGCGCTCCCAGCTCGGCTCAGCTGCATGTCGACCCTATGCCTCCGGGTCCATCCAGAAGGAGAGTGGTGCTGGAATTCCAGGAACAGGTGCAGGAGTCTCTGGCAGGTCTTGTCTCCAGGGTCACTGCAAGTGTGGAGCGAATGGAGGAGTCCATTGTTAACATGAGCAGAGCCTCTGTGGAGGCATTGGCGCATGAATACATCACCACGGAAAGGATGGCAACCTCCGTGGAAAGGATGGCTACCGTAGAGGAGAGGATGGCTATGGCCATGGAGGAGCTAAGTCGCCAGAGTGTTGAAAACATGGTCATTGTTCAGAATAGATTGACATCTCTGGATGAGCGATGGACAGCTATTGAGCAGAGAAACCAGAGCTTCATGGAAGTCCCCAGGAGTAGGACTGCCAGTTCAGAAACGGGTCCTCATGGCCCCCCTAAAGTGCAGCAAGGTGCTGTCAAGCCACTTGCTAGCTCTGAAGTGGGCCTGACCCATGATAGGGATGTTGGTGGCAGACAACAAGGAAGTGGGGGCTCCTCTCCAAGCGCTCACACTTCCATGCCACTGCAGAGCCCTCGGTCAGAGCCCCACCAGAGTCCTCATCCAACTGAGATAAGCATCTCATCCCCTGCACAGCCACAGGAGCAGCAGACTGTTGGTGAGTCCTCACAGGTTCACAACCCCAGAGGATGCCCGCCAAAGGTGTCGAGGCAGGAGCAGCATGAAAGTGAGCAAGGGGCCTCCACATCTGCTGAAGCCACAGGGGAAGCACCACATAGGAGCACGCATAAGAGGAAGATAAAGCACAAGTAGTCACAAGGGTAGTAACTTGGGTGTTCTGTTGTGTTTAATTGTGAAATGCCATCCGTGAATTAATGTTATAAAATGCCTTGATGGCAAACTGTTGAAGTTGTGGGCTGTGTCATTTCACAAATGGGACTTCCAAATTGAGGTCTCAGGGCGACTTGGAATTGTCAGTATGGTGGTCAGAGTGATAGGAAGCTGTAGGTTCTTGTCCATTGTCGATGGTGTGTTAAGAAGGTGCAAGCCAAATGTGTTTGCTTGGGCAGCCTAAGCAAATCTGGCAAAGATGAGTGCATCCCTTGCATCCCGGGCAGCAATGTTCTCGCATGATGCTGCCACTGGTTGATGCGCCTCTGCAAGCTGTTCGTTATCGCTCTCCTCCTCCTCCGCCTCCTCATCCTCATCTGAGGAGGCTACGTGACACGACGATGACCACGACGATTCTGGAGACCCTGGCTGCTGAGTACTGCAGGGCTCCACATGATCTATCAATGTATCTGAATCGCATCTTCAGCAAGCCGACGGTTTGCTCAATAATGGATCTGGTGGAAATGTGGCTGGAGTTGTAGCACTCCTCAGCTTTGTTGGATGGCCTCCTCAATGGCGTCATTAGCCATGTCTTCATGGGATAGCCCTTGTCTCCAAGTAGCCATCCGCAAAGTTGGTCTGGTGGACTGAAGAGTGGAGGCACACTAGACTGCCGCAGGATGAAGGAGTCATGGCAACTGCCAGGGTACTTGGCGCAAACATGCAAAATTTCCTTATTCTGGTTACTCACCAGCTGCACGTTGAAGGAGTGGAAGCCCTTGCAGTTGACAAAAATACCTGGATTGTGATGGGGTGCCTTAAGGGCCACATGTGTGCAGTCAACGAGGCCCTGCTCCCTTGGAAAGCATGCCAGATTAGCAAATCCAACCACACGACTTTAAGGCACCCCATCACAATCCAAGTATTTTTGTCAACCGCAGGGGCTTCCACTCCCTCAACATGCAGCTGGTCCTTGGAGAAGTTGATGTAATTGTGCGCGGTGACAAAGAGGTCTTCGGTTACCTGCGAGATGCAAGTGTGTGTGGTTGCGTGGGAGATGCCGCTGATGTCTGTTGTTGATCCCTGAAATGAGCCTGAAGCAAAAAGTTTGAGTGCGGTGGGGACTTTGACCGCCACTGGTAAGAAGTGTCCACCTGCTCCTCTGGGCTCCAGGTCCTGCTGCAGCATTGCACAGATGTCACCCACTACCTCTCGTGAAAGTCTGAGCCTCCTTTGGCACTGCTGCTCACTCATATTGAGGTAGCTCATCCTCTGTCTGTAAACCCTGTTTTGGAGGTATCTCCTGCAGCAACATCCTTCCCTGCGCTGGCGCCTGTGCAGCTTCAGGTGGGTGAGCAGAATGTTGGCGCTCCTATTGTTGCTGCTGCTGTTGGTGCTGTTGTTGTTCTGGATTCTGCTGCTGCCACGGCTCGTCTTTGTCCGAATCTGATGTCCAGGAGGAAATGAAATAAATGGTTCCCATGCTGCAGGTATATACCTCAGTTGAGGAAGCGCTCAGTCAAGGTGGGGAGAGGGGTTTCCCAGGAGGTCACAGTGGAGATGGATCTCAGCTTCAAAACTTCCAAAATGAGTAGACCTGCAAAAAGTTCTCCCAAACCTGAGAAAAGAATGTTCTGCCACCTGCAAATGATCATTGTTGAAAACTCTGTTTTTATGGTGGAGCTGCAGCTGTTAGTAAGCACTCCACTTGTGAGCCCACCAGGATTAACTGGCGTGTTCCAGGGGAGTCGTGCAGCACACAGGAAATGTGTTAAACTCAGAAAGGCCTCTCAAAATGGCATTATAGAGGCACTTAAGTGGTTGTTAAGGGCCTTAAGGTCCTATCCCGCATCTTGGAGGCGGGACCAAAACGGGGTCTGAAGGCCCGCATTTAGGAAAGTTGCTCAGAGGCAGTTTGGAGGCGGGATCAGAGCCCAACGCCATTTTTGACAACTTCCCAACTGACCCACCTGGAAAATCCAGCCCTTTGTATCTGTCTTCACAGTAGAAGACACAAACTGTACACCAAAAATGGTGGAGAACCAAGGGTCTAATGAGGATGAGGAACTTAACGTAATTAATATAATTAGAGAAAAAGTACTAGAGAAACTAATGGGACTAAAAACCAACAAATCCCCAGGACGTGACGGCCTACATCCTAGAGTTATAAAAGAGGTGGCTGAAGAGATAGTGAATGCATTGGTTTTGATCTTCCAAAATTCCCTAGATTCTAGAATGGTCCCAGCGGATTGGAAGGTCACAAATGCAACACCGCTATTCAAGAAAGGAGGGAGAGAGAAAAAAGGGAACTATAGGCCAGTTGTTGGGAAAATGCTGGAATCCATTGTTAAGGAAGTGGTATCAGGGCACTTAAAAAATCATAACATGATTAGGCAGAGTCAACACAGTTTTATGAAAGGGAAATCATGTTTGACAAATTTATTAGAGTTTTTTGAGGATGTAATTAGCAGGGTAGCTAACGTGGAACCAGTGGATGTAATATATTTGGATTTCCAAAGGCATTCGATAAGGTGCCACATAAAAGGTTATTACACAAGATTAGGGCTCATGATGTTGGGGGTAATATAGTAGCATGGATAGAGGATTGGTTAACGGACAGAAAACAGAGAGTAGGGATAAACGGATCTTTTTCAGGTTAGCTGGCTGTAACTGGTGGGGTGCCGCAAGGATCAATGTTGGGGCCTCAGCTATTTACAATCTATATTAATGACCTACATGAAGGGACCAAGTATAATGTAGCCAAGTTTGCTGATGATACAATGTTAAGTGGGATAGTCAGATTTGCAGAGAACACAAAGAGTCTACTTTGGGATATAGATAGACTAAGTAAGCTGGCAGATGGAGTATAATGTAGGGAAATGTGAGGTCATTCACTTTGGTAGGAAAAATAGAAAAACAGAATACTTTTTAAATGGTGAGAAACTTGCAAGAAACACAAAAACCTAGCATGCAGGTACAGCAAGCAATAAGGAAGGCAAGTGTCATGTTGGCCCTTCTTGCAAGTGTAAGGGGTTTTCCTCGAGAGCTTTCCCTGAGGTTTCTCTCTCTAGAGGCCTCTCTCTCTTGCACAGTAAACCTTGAGTGGTTCGACCAACTCGCCCCTTAGATTCTGTACTCTGGACTTAGGCGCAGGAACTACCATGTAGAGAAAACTCTTGTAGACCAAGTTTGATGAAACAAAATGAAATTTTATTGCATAAGGAAAATTATCAAATCAAATGCAAGCAGATAAGGGAGTACATGGGAGGGAAAAACACACAAACAAATCATAACGACACAGTACTAACTAAAGCAAATACAGGCATCTTATACTCTACAAAGATCATCATGAAATAAGGAAACACACAGAACATCGAGGGACAACAACTCATGTTAATTGTACCCTTAAATCCACCCCCTTATTAAACCTATCTGGATCTGATTGTGAAGGGCCAGAAACATGCTCACCAATCCCACTAGGAAGTGCAAGGTTTTGAAATCGAGTCTGTGTTTGGTTCTTTCAGGCATTTTGTCTCCACGTGGATCGTGGAGCCCCTGCGAGCTGCGCCACACCTCTCTCCTGAGGTGGGGGTCGGGGGCGGCTGGGCACCGGTGGGCCTGGATGTCGGCGGGGTCGAGGATCGTCGGCTCGACCCTGGTTAGAGGAGCCTTGGGCTGGTTCTTATCACTTCTTCAGTTTCTTTTCTCTTCTCCTGAGTCGGGGTGGCTGGAAGGTTTCTTCTCTTGGGACCTTTATTTTTTTGTTTCTTCTCCCAAGTTGGGTCGATGGCCTCTCGTTCCGGCAATGGCCCGGGGACGGTCGATGATCTCCCGATGTGCTCCCCCGGGGCGGAACGCCGGCTTCGAGACGGCCTTCTCGATGTTGGCTTTCTTCTTCCTCCTGCGATTGACTGCTTCTTCTTCTGGGTGTCCGGATTCAAGCTGCGTGTTACCAGCTCTCCAACCCTGCGTGTCTGTGTTCAAGCTCAAGCTCGCTTGCCCCAACTGCCGAAAAGTCTCTCCAGATATACCTTTCTTCCAGAGGCTTCACTTCCCGCCCAAAATCAGGTGTTTTATTTTTGGCGGGCTGGGAGCACAGTGGGGTAGTTATTATATTTAAAATATCTTAAACGGCTGGTAACAGGCCCATCTCTGGTCTGGAATTACCGTCATTGTTTTTAATGGCCTGCTGATCTCATTATCTAGTCCTGGGTGCTGTTCTCATGAATATGAAATTGTCCCCTTTTGTCTGGGGCAACATTTTGATGGCCTCCGTCTCCAGGCCGATCTTGACTAGATCTGCATCTAATCCATATGCATACGTGTGGGTCTGGTTTCGTTCTCTCAGAAACGGCTTCCAGAACTTACTGTGGGTTGAATCCACAAATCTGTCTGAGGTTGCGCAGGAACCATTTAAAAGTGTCCCAATAAGCTGGTCACATGGTATGGTGGCCATTTTGTATGCCCCTTTTTCTGGGCTTCTTTTAAAACAGTCTTTAAAATCATGTTCTCTTCTGCCATTTGACCATTATTAATATAAAGTCCAATTTTGTGAATCCTACACTCCCCCCTGATGATACTGTAACTTGCTTGAAGTATCATAACTCTGGGTGAGCAAAATTTTCTGACTTTCCACAATCTAACCATCCCCAGTATTTACCTATCTATGACCCCATGACACATGCATTTCCCATTTCAGAAAAATCTAGTGCACATTAAGCATCTATAGATGGCAATACCTTGGAGTTAAAAATCTAACAACTTACTTCCAGGCATGGAGGGGGTCCTTATACCCCTACATCACCTAGTGCATACACATTACTTTCTAATAATAACATCACATCTAATATAACTTCGATAATAAAATAAAGTACATACACGAAAAATTCAAGATACACATGAATACATATTAAAAATAATACAGAGGAGGGAGGGAAAACTTTAACTTTATACAAAGCAGCAAAATCTAAACGGGTGTCTCTTCTTCTACCCGCACATAATGCTCCCTCCATTCCCCTCTATTCTCATACTTTTGCGAATGTTTGACCTTTTTACAGTGTACCAACAGTAAATAAACTACAATGACAACCTGGCACACTACAAGAATGTGGGAGGCTATCCTAATCCAGGAAGGGACTTCTATATGAGTAAACAGGTCCCACCATGGTGGGGTCACTATATCAAATATGTCTGCCCCTATCTGTAAAGTCTTCTGCTCCAGTGTGTAGAAGTGTTTCTGTGAAACAACAATGGCTTTTAATATCTTGGTGAGGTGTTCAGGGAGAGGGGGGTTGATATATCCAAAATGTGCAACGAATCGCTGCAAATCGGTAAAATTCTCTTTCACAGTGATGTGAACAGTGGAAGGTTCAGGAATGGGGAGAATTCGCTCTTGGGCCACTTGAACTTCTGCCCTGGGCTTGAAACAGAAGCTGCCGTCACTAACCGGACACCAACCGTGCTGTCCATGCTGGTAGTGGGGCGCTGCTGTGGTGACACAGTATGTCCCACCTCCTATATATGCCACCTGCGGGGGCACATGGCCTTGTGCCATTGCCTCCATGGTGCAATTTATAGGCTTCACGCCAGCAGTTCTGAACCCGCACTGTGGTTTTGAATGGGCATTCAAGTGCTGGGGACACAGGATGATGTGTGCTCCCTGGCTCCGGTACCCCGAGAGGTTGGTACCCGTCATTACATGCTCCCATCGAATGACGTAAGGTGGGACCCCCATGTAGCGAATGTGCGAACCCCCCTGAATGACTCCAATGTTCTCCACCTTGTTTTGCTGTCTTTCCCATCACTGGCATTCTTACCACTATACCCATAATGGTGTGATTAGACCGTCCACGGTCCACTGGGACTGGGTAGGCCTCTGAAGCTAGTCTGAGCTGGCACGGACTCAATGTATTCTCAAAAGGGTGGAGGGCTGCGAGGTGCTTGTTGCTGATCCAGGAGGGGTCTAAGCCTTGCTTTAAATCCTCCAGATTACTGCGGCCCTCGCCCAGTAACCAAGCCCCATATAGCACACAAGCTTCGTTCTGCGCAGCCTGATCGGACGCATTCCGATCCTCCCTGATGAGAGCATTTACCGTTCTGGCGTGTTTCTCCAGCTCAGCTATTATCTCTTCGCTGTGTTTTTAAACCATTGATCTGGGTTTGCAGCTCCACGTCATCCAGTGTGTTGATGACGGAAGTCCCTGTATTAAAGGCTGTGAAAATATAATTTACTGCACCCCTTCTTTGCCTCCCTACTCTGTCCAAGACCTCATGTGGTGTGGTGTACAATTCGGCTCTGTCGACATCGGCAAAGTCGAATTCGTAAAACTGTTTCCTTGGGGCACCACGCGGGCAACCGTACCTCGGTGAGGTTTAAAATCACCGAAGCCACCGCGTAGTGGACCTCTTGGTACAGTACCTGATCTGTGGGTACCAATACCAATCCGTTCCCGGGTCCCTTTGTCATGGTGGGGCACCCTTCCTTGAGGGCTTTAGCTACTGGAACTGTGGGCAGGGGCTTGCAGGGTCGGGTGATGAGCTCTGTGGCGTTTACTGGGATCTGTGAGTATGGGACTCCACACGCCCGTGAGCTGATGTTCCACCTCATTCCTTGTCCAGCATCCTGTCACTGTCTTTGGAAAAAGATGGCGACGCCTGTGGGGCAAGCGCGTTCTGAACCCCACATACAGATGTAGATCCCCTCATCTGGTTCCCACCATTTGTCCCAACAGACACTCAACCCCCCATGAGTTCCCGTTATTGTCCGATGGGTGTTATTACCCAATCTTTCCCTTTCCACCGTCGAGTTCTTCATGGTGCTGCTCAACTTGCGCAGCCACCACCAGCGGTCCAAAGGTACATTCCCCAAACAGTTCAAGCAAATCTTCTTGCCCACGGTGACGCTTATTCTGGGCGCAATGATCCATACCCTGGGGCACATCAGAGATGTTTCTCTGTATGCAAACCCCGTCTGGCTGAAGAATTCAGTAGAGTTCGACCCCAGCCAGCCTGGCCATCTCCCTTCATGGAAGTAGGCAGCAGTTTCTTCAGCGTCCCGTGAGCCGGTTCCGTCAGTCGCGATGGGGCCTCTATTTCCAGAGCACCCGTAGATGGTGGAGTCCTTGGTGCGGCCCCGATAGGCCCAGCTCCATCCGACCATCACGAACGCGATGAGGATCCCTCTCATGCTTCTCCTGGTTCCTGTAATGATCAATAACATGTCATTCTATAGTGGACACTAGGTGGAGCCGTAGAGCTGTGTAGAGCTGTATATAGCTGTATGTATAAGACTACACTGCCCAACTGTATATATAGTAAGACTACATTACCCATGAGGCACTAGGCTACCCACAAGGCAGCAGTCAAGATGGAAGCCTCTACAGATACTGTACCTAGTCCACATGTGCTCAATAAAGTAACTAGCAAAAGCTAGCTGTGTTCATAATAAGAATGTCTATTTATTAATGAACATAAAATGGTACCAGGATGGTGAAGATCTGCTAAAAATTGTGAAAAGCGACATGGAGAATTTGAAGCCACCAGAGCATTTGAAACTCACAGGAAAAATCGACTACAATTGCCAGACTTTTAAACAACAATTTGAACTCTACATTGCAGCCATCGGATTCGGTATGAAGCCAGATGCAAGGAAGATAGCGTTGCTGCTTACGGTTGCAGGCCCACAGGCAATAGAGGTATTTAATACATTTGTATTTAATCCAGAGGAGAACAGAGAAAAATTAGAAGATGTGCTAAAAAAATTTGATGCACATTGCTCTCCCAAAAAGAATGAGACCTATGAAAGATACATCTTCTGTTCTCGGACACAGCAACAAAATGAGACTTTTGATAGCTTTATAACTGATCTGAAACTGAAAGCACAGACATGTAATTTCTCTGAGCTGAAATCATCCATGATTCGTGACCAGATTGTGTTTGGTATTCATGATAAAAATGTCAGGGAACGTCTGTTGAGAGAAACCGAACTAAATTTGGAAAATGCCGTGAAAATATGCCAAGCCAGCGAGCTAGCTCGAAAGCACGCGAAGACTTTCAGTGAAATCAATAATGATGCGATTGTAATGAGTGATAATGCTGCTGTCGGTGCTGTGTCCTACAAGGGGAAGAAACGTGGGCAGAACAGAAATGAAAAGCAATCAGAGGATGACATTTTTAATTGTAAATGCTGTGGTTACAAACACCAGTTAAGACAATGCCCAGCGTTTGGAAAAATGTGCACAAAGTGTAATGGAAAGAGTCACTTTGCCAAACAATGCTTTTCAAAAGTAAAAACTAAGAAAGGGCAACGAGTTAATGTAATTGAGGGCACTGATTTAAGTGAGACATTTTTTGTAGGAATGGTGTCATGTGACGATATCAAAAAAGATACAGAAAATGTGCAGCCCTCAGAAATGGACAATGCTGAACATAAAGTTAATGCAGTAAAAGAGGACAAATGGATGATCCTACTGCAGGTAAATGGAGCATTAGTTACCTTGAAACTAGACACTGGGGCAAAAGCAAACTTAATCAGTATGAGTGACATTAACAATATGAAAGAAAAGCCCAAAATACAGAAAAAGTCAGGACTACTGAAGGACTATAATGGACAGAAAATAGATAGCTTAGGTGTATGCAGACTTAAAGTGACAGTCAAAGACAAAGTGCATCATCTCATGTTTTCTGTTGTGGCTGAAAGACTTGATTCGATACTAGGTGACAAAGCTTGTGAAGACTTAGAACTGGTCAAGAGAGTCTACCGTATAAACTGTGCCATAAGCAGACCAGATGACTCAGGTGATGAAGCAGAGAGCCCATCAAGGATGAAAAGGCCAAAGGGTATCCATGTCTTCAAAAAGCCTAGTTTCTCCAAGAAGAAAGAAAAATACTTTAAGGTCAAAGAGAACCCAAAGGAAGAAAAGCACAAAGAGGAAAAACACAAGGAGAAAAAGTCCAAAGATATAACCGCAGCAGATGTTAAGCAGTGGAAAGAGAAAAAGAAAAAGAAGAAGCCTGCACCAGAGCAGGAAGCAGTTCCGGTGGATACTCCTTCTTCCCTCAGGCCAATCATTGGTGTTCCATTAGCCGAGGCTGCTGAGAGGACTATGCTGTATGATGGGATCCAGCTGCCAGCAGTTTTTCGAGAGTGCATTGACTACATTGAGAGTTATGGCATGAAGAGTGAAGGAAACATTGAAACCCTCTCCAAGCAAAGATCGCAAGGAGACCTCGATCTATACAAGAGCAGATCGATGACAATGCCGCAACTGCATCTTGTCATTCACCGCCAGAACAATCTCATGAAGACAC
The DNA here is from genome assembly GCF_052327205.1 of Somniosus microcephalus. Classification (NCBI taxonomy): domain Eukaryota; kingdom Metazoa; phylum Chordata; class Chondrichthyes; order Squaliformes; family Somniosidae; genus Somniosus; species Somniosus microcephalus. Next base: position 68,463,341 of record NC_140994.1, read on the forward strand.
ATCAGACTTACCCGTGTTGAGAAGATCCACACGTGAAGTAAAAAAGCCTGATAGACTTAATCTTTGAGTACAATGTAAAGCTTTGAAAATGTGTTGACTGTTTTGAAAATGTTTATGTTTATAGAGCACTAACAAAAGTGTTACTGATATTATCTTTATTGCTTTCTTGAAAGTTGATTGATATTGATTTTGTTAAACCTCAAAGAAAGGGGGATGTAATGATCAATAACATGTCATTCTATAGTGGACACTAGGTGGAGCCATAGAGCTGTGTAGAGCTGTATATAGCTGTATGTATAAGACTACACTACCCAGCTGTATATATATTAAGACTACATTACCCATGAGGCACTAGGCTACCCACAAGGCAGCAGTCAAGATGGAAGCCTCTACAGATACTGTACCTAGTCCACATGTGCTCAATAAAGTAACTAGCAAAAGCTAGCTGTGTTCATAATAAGAATGTCTATTTATTAATGAACATAAGAGTTCCTGCAATAAATCATACAATATAGCCAGGCTCCCGAGAGATTCTGGCTTAGGTGACGGCATGATCGGGTCTTTTGACCTCGATCCAAAACAACACACATACTGGGCAGATTTAAATCTACTTAAACTCTAATCATTTTAATATATTTACACACCTTAAACTCAAACCTAAACTTATGTACAGCGCCGCCCGTCCCCGGGCGGCTTGCCTAATCCCTGATTGGACTGCAGCTTGCCGCTCCCTGTGGCGGGCTGCAGTGCCCTGTTGCTCTGGACTGCAGCTCGCCGTTCCCTGTGGTGGGGCTGCAGTGACCTGTGGCTCTGGACTGCAGCTCGCCACTCCCTGTAGCGGGGTTGCAGTGACCTGTGGTTTTGGTTCCCCGCAGCCTTTTGCTGCTAATCGGGGACTGTGTTTTTTCATGGATTTTTGAAGTCGGCGTTTGCTGGGGGTGGGGGACTCGGGCCAAGGTTTTACAGGCTGAGGCGCTCGAGTCGATCTGCAAAAAGGTACTTTGGGTGTGGCTACCTTAGCGAGTGGACCTTCGGGTGGGACCTTAGCTCTCACAGCCCGTGGCTCTTCCACGACTGTAGGCTTCGGCTCCCTTCCCTCAGGCTCCGCCCCTTTGGGATTTGGGCAGGCTCCCTTGGCAAGTGGACCTTCGGGTGGGACTTCAGCTCTCACAGCCCGTGGCTCTTCCATGACTGTGTGCTTCGGCTCCCTCCCATCAGGCTCCGCCCCTTCGGGAATTGGGCCTGTGGCAGATGGCTCCCCCTCACCTGTCCCTACAGGTGGAGAATCTCTGCCCCCAATTTCTACCTCCCCCACGCTCGAGTCGAAGGTGGGATCTCCGTCCTTTGACTCCACCTCCTCCAGAATCGCGTCGAGGGCGGGACCTTGTTGTTCGGGCCCCTCCTCGTCCAAGTCCCAGGCCATCGGGGAAACCTCCCCCCAGGTGGGCGGGACAGCTTCTCCTTCCAAGCAGGCTACAACGCCAGCTTGTGTGGTCTGTGATTCATTGTGCGCCTCAGGCTGAGGATCTTAATCCTCAGACCTGGCTTTGGTTGCTGATGGTCTTGCGCCCGGTTTAAACAGTATGCACTGGTTGATGTGAAACCATTTACAAGCCTTTAGCTGACCCTCTAAACTGCCAGCCCTCGCTGTTAACCTAGCGTTCTCCTCCCTTAAAGCCTGCTCAACTAACTTAGCCTCCGCAACCTGACACCGCAGGTATTCCTCCATTTTACAGGAGGTCTCTTCCTGTGCATGCCTTTCTAGAGGACACAGGTCGACAGGCTGCGCTGGCTCTAGTCAATTGGGCACAACGGTCGGGGTTTCGGGCACGACAAGGCCGGTGGTGACAGCTATTTTACCCTGTGAAATCATCAAAGACTGCATTGTCTCTATGATTGATTCAATCGCAGCGGGATCCATAACTGCACCAGCTCCTTGTACTGGAACAGGAGCTACGGCTTGGGTTTTGGCTGGTGCTGGGGCGGCGGTCTGGGCTTGGGCTGCGGGAAATCTCCCTTTATTATCCTTCCACGGATTTCTACAGTCCTTGTGCCAATGTCCATCCTTCCCACACCCATAGCAATTGAGCTTGGCTTGGACAGGGCGATTCCCCTCCTGACGCCACTCCTTCTGGCTTGGGGCTGCGGGTTTTGCCTCATGCACCTTTCCCTTCTGGGGTGGTGTTTCCTGACCTCTACAATTCTTGTATGCCACATTAAGCTGGTGGAGTACCATCTCCTCCTTGACACCGGGACCTTGGGGATCAAACCATGACCTGGCTAGGGCCCGTATCTCTGGCAAACTGCTGGTAACCAAACAACGGAGCCAATGAACCCGCTGTTCGTTGCTCATTAGAGCCCGTTCAGGCATACCCGGACAGCTGCGTCGATACACCGGCCACAGTCTTTCTGCGAAAACCCGTGGGGGTTCTCCAGATAGCTGCACGGTCCCTTCTACACGGTCGAATGGACTCCCGTCGTCCAATCCCATTACTTCTAAAATTTCCTCCCTGAGATCCGCAAACCCTTTCCGTCCCCTTTTACCATCCTCTGAGAGGCACTGAAGGATTGTGGAATCCAGGGAGAAAAGCAACAGTTTCACCTGTTCCTGTTCATCACAGTCATTAATGGCTGCTGTTTCCTCTATCTCCCTGAAATGAATCGCGGGATCTCCCTTTACTGTGAGTCGTGTGAGGTGGCTCACCATGGACCTTAATTGCGGGCCAGCGTAGGGCACCACGAGCTGGTTCTGGTGGGGTCCGACACTGCCATCGGCAGCGTTGGGACTGAAACTCTGGTGCCGAGCGGGACACATCGGTGCTGGTCCCGTCTTTGCTACCAGTGGTTCTCCCACACACTCCACCTCGGCTACCTCCTCTTTCGCTACCCCCTCCTTTCCCGACCAAGTCTCACTATAGCTCGGCGGTGCTGAGGGTTCAGTGGCTGGTACCACAATTACCTCAGCTGGAATCGGCTGTTTTGATTCCTTTAAAAAGTCCATGTGACTGCCTTTCGGGCTGACGAGACACACCATGCCTTTTGCCTTTACCAGGGCCGTTCTTAGGTCCTCTATGGTCTTTTGGCAGGGTCCGTGGTCTATGCTCTCAAACCTGTGCTCGAGGGCCAGCTTGTAAGCTGCCTTAACCTCCACTACTCTCTCCTCCTGCGCTCTAAGATGTTGTGCGAGGCGAGCGCTTTTCTCCCGTATCCTCGTTTCATTAATCTTTGCCTCAGTAACCTGGCACTCCAGGTACTCTATCCTGGCCTGATGTTGACTAGCTACTACTTGGTGTTCCTGATTCAGCGCGTGAAGCGCTGTGATGAGTTTTTCCCCACCCATGGCCTTTTCCTTTATCTCTGCTGCCTGGGTAGTGATCTTGGCTGCCTGTGCTGCAACGACCCGGTCCAAGATCTGGACCTGCTTCTTGTAACACATCAGCCACACTGCCTTTTCCATTGACTTCTTATGCTATTTGCTCTCTGTCCACCTGATGGCTGCGTCCACCGGACGCCCATCCAGCAAGAGATCGGAAATCCACTGTTTAGTGAGATTTACCTTGCCAAAGACATAATCCGCTATCCTCTCATCCATTGCATTTCAACCATTCAAACTTGGATCTACTACATTGCAATCCTGCTGCCAGAGTCCCGCCGCGGTCGTCATTTTCTGTAAGGGTTTTTCCTCGCGAGCTTTCCCTGAGCTTTCTCTCTCTAGAGGCTTCTCTCTCTTGCACAGTAAACCTTGAGTGGTTTGACCCACTCGCCCCTTAGATTCTGTACTCTGGACTTTGGTGCAGGAACTACAATGTGGAGAAAACTCTTGTAGGCCAAGTTTGATGAAACAAAATGAAATTTTATTGCATAAGGAAAATTATCAAATCAAATTCAAGCAGATAAGGGAGTACATGGGAGGGAAAAACACACAAACAAATCATAACAGCACAGTACTAACTAAAGCAAATACAGGCATCTTATACTCTACAAAGATCATTATGAAATAAGGAAACACACGGAACATCGAGGGACAACAACTCATGTTAATTGTACCCTTAAATCCACCCCCTTATTAAACCTATCTAGATCTGATTGTGAAGGGGCAGAAACATGCTCACCAATCCCACTAGGAAGTGCAAGGTTTTGAAATCGAGTCTGTGTTTGGTCCTTTCAGGCGTTTCGTCTCCACGTGGATCATGGAGGCCCTGCGAGCTGCGCCACACCTCTCTCCTGAGGTGGGGGTCGAGGGCGGCTGGACACCGGCGGGCCTGGATGTCGGTGGGGTTGAGGATCATCAGCTCGACCCTGGTTAGAGGAGCCTTGGGCTGGCTCCCATCGCTTCTTCAGTTTCTTTTCTCTTCTCCCGAGCCGGGGTGGCTGGAAGGTTTCTTCTCTTGGGACCTTTTTTTTTTTGTTTCTTCTCCCAAGGTGGGCCGATGGCCTCTCGTTCCGGCAACGGCCCGGGGACGGTCGATGATCTCCCGATGTGCTCCCCCGGGGCGGAACGTCGGCTTTGAGACGGCCTTCTCGATGTTGGCTTTCTTCTTCCTCCTGCGATTGACTGCTTCTTCTTCTGGGTGTCCGGATTCAAGCTGCGTGTTTCCATCTCTCCAACCCTGCGTGTCTGTGTTCAAGCTCAAGCTCGCTTGCCCCAACTGCCGAAAAGTCTCTCCAGATATACCTTTCTTCCAGAGGCTTCACTTCCCGCCCAAAATCAGGTTAGTCTTTGTTTTATTTTTGGCGGGCTGGGAGCACAGTGGGGTAGTTATTATATTTAAAATGTCTTAAACGGCTGGTAACAGGCCCATCTCTGGTCTGGAATTACCTTCATTGTTTTTAATGGCCTGCTGATCTCGTTATCTAGTCCTGGGTGCTGTTCTCATGAATATGAAATTGTCCCGTTTTGTCTGGGGCAACATTTTGATGGCCTCTGTCTCCAGGCCGATCTTGACTAGATCTGCATCTAATCCATATGTGTTATGTCTGACATTTGGTGATAGGTACTCGATTGCCTTGGCCTGAGCACATGGAGTTTGTTAGTGCTGTTATCGTTGTATTGTGTATAGGTATTCGATTGATTGTGCCTGGAAGTGTGTGTGTGTGTGTGTGTGTGGCAGCCATGTTAAAAGCAGCATGAACTGAACTCACTGACAGTCTCTGGATTATCTTTGCAAACGCAACATTTGGCGACAAGGATGGCTGAAATCTCTCTTCCACCACCTCCTCCCTTCCTCTTCCTTGCACTACCCGGTGAGCCCCCGATCCCATGGGTTCACTGGTTACAGTCCTTTGAAACCTACCTCATTGCTCTTGGACTAGAAACTGTGAGTACGGCTCGGAAAAAGGCACTGATATCCCATTGCTTGGGAGCGGAGGGCCAGCATGTTCTTGGGACATTATGCACAGCAGACTCAATCCAAACATATGATGAGGCTGTGGCTCTGTTAAGCACACACTTCTCTGCCCCACAAAGTGCCTCCTGCGGAGATTCATTTTTAGACAGCGTCACCTACTCCTCGGCGAGTCAGTGCATCAATTCGTGGCTAATTTGAGGGGCTTAGCTAACTCGTGCAAGTTCGGTGCATTACAAGATGAGATGGTGCGTGATCAACTAATAGAGCACACAAACAACGTGAGAGTGCGTGAAAGACTGTTACTCGAGTCTGACGATCTGTCGTTGTCACAGGCAGTCAACATTGCCTTTCAAGTGGAGTCTTCAGCCGAATGTGCAGCGAAACTAGCACACACACCCAGTGACAGCGCCCTTGGCCCCGACAGCTCTGACACGGTAATGCTCGCGTGACGGCAGCAATGCGCGCTACCGCGGCAACAGTGTGGAAACTGCGGATCTCGTTCACATACTACCAGAGCGCAGAATTGCCCCGCGCGTGGCAAGTCTGTCACAATTGTGGAAAACAAAATCACTTTGCCAATGTCTGCTGCTCTGCCCCGGTTGCTACAAATGAACACTCTCAGTCCTCAAGCACTATAATTCACAACGTGAGCTCTGGGCCAGTAGTGGCTTTCGAATCATGCACAATTAACCTGAATGATGTGTGCATCCCGCTGTTGTTGGATACCGGTGCCAGCGTCTCACTGCTGAATGTGAACACATTCAAACGCTTTTTCAGCTCCCTGCCACTCTCTGCGCCCTCCACTACCCTTTGCGGGTATGGTAATTCGAAAATTGGACTAGTGGGCTCAGTCAACCTCACAGTACGCTATGGAACAAAAGTTTTGCCAGATTTTTGTTTTCATGTGGCACGCCAAGGAGCTAACCTGATGGGACTGGATCTTTTCACTGACCTGGGTTTTTCTCTCTTGGACACCGGCGGGTCTGCGATTCTGCACGTCGCCTCACCGTGGCGACAAACATGGCCAGCACTCTTCGAGGGTCTGGGCTGCCTGACTGCCTTCACCCACCAGCCCATGGTTGACTCCACCGTTACCCCTGTCATTCAGCCACTGCGCCGCATCCCGCTTGCTCTCCGTGACGGGGTCACAGCTGAACTAAAGCAGCTACTGGAAGCCGGCATCATCGAACCAGTTGATGCCTCCCCATGGGTCTCCAACCTGGTGGTCGCAACGAAAAGGTCAGGTTGTCTACGCGTCTGTGTCGATCTTCGAGCAGTGAATAAGGCCGTAATCCCTGATAAGTATCCACTGCTCACGTCAGAGGAACTCACAGCACATTTCTATGGTTCCATCCTGTTCTCGAAACTGGACCTTCGACAGGGCTATCTACAGGTTCCCCTCGACCCCAGCAGCAGGGACCTCACTGCTTTTGTGACACATGCTGGCGTCTTTCGGTACACCAGGATGCCATTTGGACTTAGCTCTGCACCCAGCTGCTTCCAAAAGGTGAAGGCCTCTGTGCTCGTGGGCATTCCTGGGGTGGCCATCTACCTGGATGACATCGTCGTGCATGGGCCCTCGACCTCCACTCACGACGAACGCCTTCACAGAGTTTTCACAGCTCTAGCAAAACACAAGCTCAAACTGAATGGCGAAAAGTGTGTCTTTGCTGTTTCAGAGATCGAATTTGTGGGGTTTTGGTTGTCGGCTGACGGTATATCCCCACTCCAGTCAAACGTGGATGCCATTCACAGCATCCCAGAACCCAGCTCTGCAGCACAGGTTGCCTCCTTCCTTGGCATGACTGGGTACTACCTGAAGGTTTTGCCCCAGTACTCAGCCACCACAGCCCCACTGCGCCAGGTCCTGCAAAAAGATGAGCCCTGGGTGTGGTCACAAGCCTGTACAGAAGCTGTTCGCCTCCTCAAATCGCAGCTCATGTCGCCTCCAGTGTTGGCTCACTTTGACGTCGCCAGCCCCACCCTCGTCACCTGCGACGCATCTGCTGCAGCTGTGGAGGCGGTGTTATCGCAGATACAGAATGGAGTGGAGAAACCAATCGCCTTTGCCTCCCGAGCCCTTAGCCCCACCGAACAGAAGTACTCAGTAGGTGAGCATGAGGCGCTGGCGTGCGTCTGGGCATGTGAGCGGTGGCACCTGTACACGTATGGCCATGCCTTCACCCTGCAAACCGATCACCAAGCTCTCACTGCCCTGCTGTCGACATCCGGCACAGGCCACAGACTACTGCGCCTGCACCGCTGGTCTGACCGCCTCCGCCAATACAATTTCAGTCTCCAGTTCACACCAGGATGTGACAATGTTGTTGCAGATCTGCTCTCCCGCACTGTCTTTGCCCCAGCCCCACTCGTCGGGTCTGAACAAGTGGAACAGGATATCGTCCAGATGCTGCACATGCCTCTCCAAACCACAGTCTCTCTCCAGGAGCTCAAAGTGGCCTCTGAACAGGATCCGGCCCTCTCCCAGCTGTGCACCTTCATCAGAGATGGCTGGCCTCGCAAGGTGCCTGAGGAACTGTCTGCCTACTCCAGAGTTAAAGAGAAGCTCTCCTGCTGGAATGACTCCTGTGTTGCACGTGGTCTCTGCACTGTGGTCCCAAGTGCCCTTCGTGCGCGTGTTTTATCCATGGCGCATGAGGGCCACTTGGGCATAGTGAAGCTCAAACAACGATGCCGAGACCTAGTGTGGTGGCCGGGTATCGACAGGGAAATCGAGGCCCTGGTCAAGGACTGTGCAGCCTGCCTTGTAAGTGGCAAGACTGGCCACCAAGCTCCCCCACCCCTGCAACCCCTTGCCTGGCCCTCTCCGCCCTGGGAGCACCTGCAGCTGGACGTCTGCAGGGAGATCCATGGTGTCCCCCACCATCAACGGTTCCTAGTGGTGACCTATGACCTGCACTCAAAATGGCCAGAGGTCACTGCCGTGGGCTCCGTCACCTCTCGGGTCATCATTGATATCCTTGAGTCCCTCTTCTCCTGCTGGGGGCATCCAAAGGCCATCACCACAGACAATGGCCCCCAAATGGTCTCTTCGGAACTCTCCTCTTACTTTGAGAGCAAGGGCATCCGTCACATTCGCACAGCGTACTACCACCCCGAGTCAAATGGGGGGGTGGAGCGTTTTAACCAGACACTGAAAAATGGCCTCAGAGCACACCTATCCCAGGGGTGTGCGTTTGACAAGGCCCTCCTCCACACACTGCTGCACTACAGAGCCTCCCAGCATTCCACTACAGGGGTCTCACCCGCATCCCTCATGCTAGGCTGTGAGCTCATGCCGCCCCTTGGCAGGCTCCGCCCCTCGCTAGCTCAGAGCCCTGCTCCACCGGCTCAAGCCACAGTCGCTAGACAGCAGAAGAAGATGAAACTCCACTTCGACCAGTCGAAGAGGGCCAAGGCGCCCAACATCTCAGTCTCCGATTGGGTCAGAGTCCGCAGGCCTCACCGCAATAATAAGATGGCGTCATTCTGGTCCTCCCCTCTCCAAATCAGCCACCAACTTGGACCAGCCACTTTTTGCCTCACTGATGGCTCTCGGTGGCATGCCAGCCGCCTTCGGAAGGTGCCAGCACCCCCTGATGCGGGATTATAAGGACCTAACCCCCAAGCCTTACCCCCAAAGTGGCGGGATGCACATGTGGCTCAGCCAGCCAACCCTCAAGCAGATGTTGTGCCTCAGCCTGCTCCTCACCAGTCCACACCTCGGCCTGTTCGTACACGTTCTTGCCCTGGCCACCTACAGGGCTTGTCACTACATTTCATGTTTGAAATTCTGTGAGGGGGGAGGAAATGTTATGTCTGACATTTGGTGATAGGTACTCGATTGCCTTGGCCTGAGCACATGGAGTTTGATAGTGCTGTTATCGTTGTATTGTGTATAGGTATTCGATTGCTTGTGCCTGGAAGTGTGTGTGTGTGTGTGTGTGTGTGGCAGCCATATTAAAAGCAGCATGAACTGAACTCACTGACGGTCTCTGGATTATCTTTGCAAATGCAACAATATGCATACGTGTGGGTCTGGTTTTGTTCTCTCAGAAACGGCTTCCAGAACTTACTGTGGGTTGAATCCACAAATCTGTCTGAGGTTGCGCAGGAACCATTTTAAAGTGTCCCAATAAGCTGGTCACATGGTATGGTGGCCATTTTGTATGCCCCTTTTTCTGGGCTTCTTTTAAAACAGTCTTTAAAATCATGGCCTCTTCTGCCATTTGACCCTTATTAATATAAAGTCCAATTTTACGAATCCTACACAAGGGGGTTGGAGTATAAGAGTAAGGAAGTCTTGCTACAATTGTACAGGGCCTTGGTGAAACCACACCTGGAGTATTGTGCACAATTTTATTCCCCTTATCTAAGGAAGGTTATTCTTGACTTGGAGGCGGTGCAACAAAGATTCACTAGATTGATTCCTGGGATGAGAGGGCTGTCCTATGATGAGAGATTGTGTAGAATGGGCCTATACTCTCTGGAGTTTAGAAGAATGAGAGGTGATCACATTGAAACATACAAGGTTCTGAAAGAGATTGACAGGGTAGATGCTGAGAGGTTGTTTTCCCTGGCTGGGGTGTCGAGAACTAAGGGGCATAGTCTCACGATAAGAGGTAGGCCATTTAAGACTGAGATGAGGAGGAATTTCTTCACTCAGAGGGTTGTGAATCTTTGGAATTCTCTGCCCCAGAGGGCTGTGAATGCTGTGTATTTGAGTATATTCAAGGCTGAGATAGATAGATTTTTGGACTCTAGGGGAATCAAGGGATATGGAGATTGGGTGGGAAAGTGGAGTTGAGGTTGATGATCAGCCATGATCTTATTGAATGGTGGAGCAGGCTCGATGGGCCGGATGGCCGACTCCTGCTCCTATTTCTTATGTACAAAGGAGGTGCTCACAGAACTCAGCCACCTCTTGCAAACAGACCTGCAGCCTCACACCAGGGCAAGGACAGCGTTGCCAGTTGCTGTGAAGGTGACCATGCCCCTGAATTTCTTCGCTCGGGATCCATCCAGGCTGGAGCAGGCAACATCAGTAATATCACCCAGTTTGCCATCCACTGCTGCATGAGAGGTGACAGACACTCTTTATGCTAGGAGAGGGAAGTTCATTGTTTTCTCTCTGACCAGAGAGAAGCAGGCAGAGCGTGCATGTGGCTTTGCCAGGATAGTGGGCTTCCCGATGGTGCAGGGCGCCATCGACCGCACGCACGTGGCTTTGCGAGTGTGACATCTAAATGCTGAGATGTACCACAACCGCAAAGGTTACTGTCATAAATCGCAACTTCAACAAGAAGTAACTCAGGAAGTACTACTGAACGGCCAGCTGAGGGTGCCATCCGAGGAGTATAAATACTCGGGCATGGGCCCAACTTGACCAGAGACAATCTGGAAACAGGAAGCTAGTGACTACTAACTAGACCTCCATGTTTTGTTACAAGTCGATTAAAGCCTTGCTTTATGTACAACCAAGTGCTTAGTGAGTGTTTATGTCAATTTAATCGACTTGTTATCATCTCCATGCCTTGGGTGATTTGGAACAACCAGCTGCAACTCGAACTGCAGAAAGGGACTTGGGCAAGAAACTGATCCATCATGGAAAAACTCCTTAGACCCGCTCGTCTCGAATTAGACCCGAATGCACCTGCGGCAGCGAAGGTATGGAAGCATTGATTTCATACCTTTAGCAACCTTCTTGAAGAATGTGGGGCGGATGCCCCAATAAGTTACGAATGCTTATTAACTATGTATCCCCTCATGTGTATGATTATATTGAGGACCGTATAGACTATGACACAGCTATCGAAATTTTACAGCAGCTATATGTCAAGTCCCTGAATCAAATCTTTGCTCGAGACCTACTGGCCACAACTCGGCAGCAACCTGGGGAATCACTCGATGAATTCCTCCAGAAACTTCGCAAGCTCAGCAAAGATTGTAACCTTAAAGCGGTTACAGTTGAACAGTATCAAAAGGAACTAATCCGCGATTCCTTTATCAATGGGATTGCGTCCCCTTTTATACGTCAGCGCCTGCTGGAAAATAAAACCCTCAATTTACGGGCTGCTTATGACCAGGCGTGTTCCCTGGACTTGGCCAAGAAGAATGCAGACACTTATCTCCCACCACGTGCACGGGCGGCGGCTATCACCTTTAATAAGTCTTTCAATAGTTCTCAGGTGGACGCCCCCGCTGATGATGACTCTACTCTAACGGACGACGACCCTACCCTAGAGGCCTTTGCTGATGACGACCCCACCCTAGCAGCATCCTGGCAATCAGAAGAAAGTGTTTCTTTTGTGGAGATACATTCCATTACAGAAAATTTTGTCCGGCTCGCAATGCGACCTGCAATCATTGCAGCAAGAAAGGACACTTTTCCAAGGTATGCCAGTCACGGGCCTCTGCTAACAAGAAAGGCCAATCCTCTAAAGTATACCAGTCGAGAGCTCCTGTTAGCTTCACAGCTGCTATCTATGGAGCTGCTCCTCCCCCAAGAACCACTGCTAAGGCTACAGCTGCCGAAGGAAAAATTACCCCTCCTCCCATCACAGCTGTTTTTCCCCAAAGTTTGTCTCATGCAGCTACGAAGGTTTCAGTAAATGGGCACACTCTAAGCGCGCTAATCAACTCCTGCAGCTCTGACAGCTTCATTAGTAAGCGGGCGGTCAGCAGGTTAAAACTGCGCATTTATCCCTCAGACAGGGAGATTGCAATGGCTCTGACGACTCTGACCACCAATTCTTCTGGCTTCTGTCTTGTCAACCTCATCCTCAATGGTCGCACGTATCCCTCCACCCGGCTCGGAGTACTCGAAAACTTATGTAGCAATGTGCTTCTGGGACAGGACTTCCAGAAGCAGCACAAAAGACGCACTTTAGAGATTGGAGGGTCGAAGCCGGAGCTTACCATTTCTAAGGTGCCGTTTTGTGCGCTCTCGGTGGCCTTACTCAGTGAGCCCTCCCTGTTTGCCAATCTCTCCCCTCGCTGTAAACCCATAGCCACCAAATCGCGGCGCTTTAGCCAAGACGACCAAGCATTTATTGAGGCAGAAATCTCTCGCCTTTTAGCTGACGGTATTATCGAGCCGTGTTCATCCCCCTGGCGGGCTCAAGTCATTGTGAAAAACCCTTTAAAACAACATAAGAGACGTCTGTGTATTGATTATTCGCAGACTATTAATCAATATACCGATCTGGATGCCTACCCGCTACCACGCATAGATGACATGGTCAACAACCTTGCCAAATACAAGGTATTTTCAACCTTCGATTTAAAGAACGCGTACCATCAGGTACCGCTGAAAGACTCTGACAAAAAGTATACGGCCTTTGAGGCCAATGGTTGGCTTTATCAGTTTCGTAGCCTTCCATTTGGGGTCACCAATGGGATAGCCGTCTTACAATGGGCAATGGATGGCCTAGTCCAGCAAGAGAACTTGAAGGATACCTTTCCGTATTTAAACAGTATCACTATTGCCGACCATGATCAAAAGGAGCATGATGCCAATCTTCAGAAATGTTTTGACGTTCTCCGTCATCGCCACTTAACGTTAAGCGAATCCAAATTGGTGAAATCAGTGCCATCAGTGAACATTCTCGGCTACTGGGTGGGCAACGGTGTTATTAAAACGGACCCAGAGTGACTTCGTCCACTTCAGGAGCTCCCTCCCCCTACAAATCTCGGCTCTCTTCGTCGGGCACTTGGCATGTTTGCTTATTACGCAAAGCGGATACCTCACTTCTCCGATAAAATACAGCCCCTGCTTCATGCGAAGTCTTTTCCATTGGAAGCAACGGCTATTTCTGCCTTCAACCTCCTCAAATGACAGCTGGAGAAAGCCACGCTTCGCTCCATTGACGAAAACCTTCCTTTTGTGGTCGAATGCGATGCTTCGGAGGTGGCGATCTCGGCTACCTTGAATTAATGTGGTCGGCCCGTGACATTCCTATCCAAAACCTTACAGGGTAGCGAGCTTCATTAACCCCCCCGTCGAGAAGGAGGCTACAGCCATCATCGAGGCTGTACGCCAATGGAGTCATTTTCTTGCTTGACGTCATTTCACGCTCATAACTGATCAGCGCTCCGTGGCCTTCATGTTGGATAACCGGAAGCGCACGAAAATCAAAAATAATAAAATTCAACTCTGGAGGATGGAGCTGGCCGCCTTTGGATATAGTATCCATTACCGACCCGGCAAACAGAATTTGGCCCCAGATACCTTCACACGGGCATTTTGCTCTTCAATGTCAACGTCGACACTGGCGGATCTGCATATGGACTTATGCCATCCTGGCGTAACCCGTATGTTGCACACTCCAAAAATCTACCATTCTCAACGGAGGATGTAAAGCAAACATGCTCCTCCTGTAGGATTTGTGCAGAATTGAAACCACAATTCTTCTGCCCATCAGATGACTTACTCATACATGCAATGCAGCCTATGCAGAGGCTCAGCATAGACTTTAAAGGGCCATTGCCTTCGTCGACGCGGAACACCTACCTACTTACGATGGTAGACGAGTATTCACGCTTTCCCTTTGCCTTCCCCTGTCCTAATATGCTTACCTCTACAGTAATTAAATGCCTCGATCAGGTTTTTTCCCTTTGCGGGATGGCCAATTTTATCCACACGGATCGGGGTCCCTCCTTTATGTTGAGTGAACTTAAAAGTTATCTCTCCCAACGGGGAAGCGCCTTGAGTAAGACGACACCATATCACCCAATCGGCAATGGACAGGTTGAACGATACAATGTCATCATCTGGAACGCTGTCCTTCTGGCACTGAGGTCACGCAACCTACCAGACCAGCAGTGAGAAACTGTGCTCCCCGAAGTGTTACACTCTATCAGGTCCCTTCTCTCCACATCCACTAATATCACACCTCATGACCGATTCTTCAAACTTCCGGTGTCGCTCTACACACGGAACATCTCTACCGTCATGGTTGGTGGCTCCAGGCCCTGTGCTACTCCAGAGGTTCATCCGGTCTGCCAAGAATGATCCTCTCATTGACGAGGTCGAGTTAATGGAGGTAAACCCCACGTATGCGCACGTGCGGTACCCCGATGGCCGGGAGTCCACCTTCTCGCTCAGAGATCTGGCTCCCTGCCCAACCGGTCACACGGGCCCAAATGATGAAGGATCCCACGACAATGATGTCAACACTCCGCACCCCTATGAAGATGACGCCCTACCTGGGACATTGAGAGATCTGCCGGCAGTGCTACCGGATCAACTCAGGGAGCCGAACGCTCCCCGTAGGATGGCCACCCGAAATCAGGACGCCGGACAATCTCCAGCTATGACCCAGGATGAGGCCAGCTCTGCGCCTGTGGGGACCCGCACCCGGAGTCATGATATTCCCAGGCCTCCACGTGACGATCAAGATGATGCAGACTCTACCGACATACCGGTACGGGCCAAGCAACCCAGGGACCAGGACACGGTCCGGGGAGATGTGCCTTCCAGTCACAAGCAGAAAGCTAAACGACTACGGCTATTTTTAGTCCGCCTAGTCCGTTAAAGGAAGACTGGACTTCCAAAACTTTTAGGGAGGAAGAATGTCATAAATCGCAACTTCTACAAGAAGTAACTCAGGAAGTACTACTGAACGGCCAGCTGAGGGCGCCGTCCGAGGAGTATGAATATTCGGGCGTGGGCCCAACTTGGCCAGAGACAATCTGGAAACAGGAAGCTAGTGACTACTAACTAGACCTCCATGTTTTGTTACAAGTTGATTAAAGCCTTGCTTTATGTACACCCAAGTGCGTAGTGAGTCTTTATTACGTCAGTTACCACTCACTGAATATGCAGTTGGTGTGTGACCATACTCAGCACATCATGATAGGAAATGCCCGGTATCCTGACAGCAGACATGATACTTTTATTCTGCAGCAGTCCACTGTTCCCTCAGTCTTTGAGCCACCAAGGCAAAGCAGAGGTGACAAGGGCTATCCACTGACCACCTGGCTCATGACTGCATTCTGCAACCAATCCACAGCATGCATACAATGACAGCCAAGCTGCCACACAGAACCTGAAAGAGCAGACCATTAGTATCCTTAAACAATGCACATGGATATTTGACAAAATGTTATGTTGTTACATATCAGTTGTTTAGCAGAATTACATTAAAATTATTACTTTGAACCACTTTCCCATGTTGCCGATTCTTGGTTGCTGGGTGGCAACTCACCTATTCAGTTGCTTGTTGATGAATGGGAGGACGTGAATTGATAGGGACCAATGGGGGAATGTGCAATGGGTGCTCGGTTGGTCATAGGACTGCTTTGTCTCAGTGGAATAGCGTGGGGAGAGTGGAAATTGTATATGATTGTTGCATCGGTCCAGTGGTAGCAACTAACTGAACCCTAGAGATATTAGGGAATCCCTATCATCACGGGCAGCAATGTGAACAGCTGGTGATGCTTTGGGGTTGCCATCTTAACCCTCCTTCTCCTTCTCGTCTTCCTCTTCCTCCTCCTCAGATTTATCTGAAGATGATATGTGCTCAGCACTTTGTTCCTCCTGCAGCTCCACGATCATTCTGGAGACCCTGGTTGGTGAGTACTGAAAGGCGCCTCCAGATCTGTCCGGGCACCTGAAGTGCATCTTGAGCATGCCGATCTAGTTGTCATATGGCTTTTGTTATAGCACTCTTGGGACTCTTTGATTGGGCTTCTCACGGGTGTCACCAGCCAACTTTGATGGGTGTATCCTTTGCCTTCTAACAGCCACCCCTTAAATCTGCTGCAGGTCCAAAGAGGTCAGATAGCTTAGACAGCTGCAGGATGAAAACATTATGGCAGCTCCCCAGGAATCTGGCGCAAACCTGCATAAACCTTTTCTTGTGCTACGACACCAGCTACACATTGATGGAATGGAAGCCCTTGCAGTTTACAATTACTCCTGGTTGATCTGGGGGTGCGCAGATTGTCATGTGTGTGCAGTTGATGATGCCTTGCACCTGTGGGAAGCCAGCCAGAGACACAAACCCGAGTGCCTGCTAATACTGACTAGCTTCATCAGAGGCAAAGTTGATATAATTGCTGGCCTAAAAAACAACTTATTTATGTGCAGCCAACTGGGAGATCCTGGAAATGTCTCTGGCAGTGCTTTGGGATGATCCAGAGACAAAAAAGTTGAGGGGCGGTTGTCAATTTCACAGCCACTGGTGGCGTGTGGCCACCAGTCCTGCAGGGAGCAGGTCTTCTTCTAGGAGGCTGCAAATGTCTGCCACCACCTGACAAATGTGCCATGTTTCACTCCACAAACAAAGAGCTGTAAATTTAATTGCCAGTGTTAGAGGATGGTCTGAATGTTCCTTACAGAGCTGGTGCAGGTCACCATCTCAAAGGCTGGAAAATGAAAGACAATTAAGGCGAGAAATTGGGCTCATTAGTGCCCATTTGTTGGGCACTACAAGTGCCCTTAGAGCTTTAAAAATGGTGTCTGTGGCATGCGCGCACACTTGTAAGGTGAATCGTGCTGGACACCATATAGGTGCAGGCGTTAGTGCGCCCGCAGTGAACGTCCGCCGGAAGTATGCAGAGCAGGCAGATAATGACACCAGATTTGACACCAGCGATACTGTTTTGGAACTCCATGGTCCAACCAACGCTCTCTCTTAACCTCGCACAGCTGAACACGCATTCAGCAGCAGGAAGGAGTCCCCACCAGTGCTACTTAAAAGGATCATTAACTATTTACAGGTTATTTACTGGTTGATTTATTTTGGTTGTCGCTATGATTCGTATTTGTTGCTTTCTAGAGTTGTTTTAAATTGCAAAAGTCTACGGAGATGTTGTGGCAGGTGCTGAAGGACTGCCTTCAAGGCTTCTGCACAAACCAGTCGCTCCCAGACATGGGTGTGCTAGTAGGCATTCCCCTTGGATTGCAGCATGACTTGGGGAATGAACCGAGGCCATGCAGAGCAGGACAATCTGCTGGAAGGGGGAGGAGGAGGAGGGGGAGAAGGGCCCTCAGCAGTAGGCTATATCCACCCAGGGTACATAGAAACATAGAAGATAGGAGCAGGAGTAGGCCATTCGGCCCCTCAAGCCTGTTCCGCCATTTAATGAGCTCATGGCTGATCATCCAAATTCAGTACACTGTCCCTGCTTACTCCCCATATCCCTTGACCCCTTTAGCCTTAAGAAATATGTCTAACTCCTTCTTGAAAATATTTAACTAGCTGGGGGTGCCCGGCGGTGCCGAGGCTTTTTTGAGGGCATGTTGCTGTTGGAAGAGAGAGAGAGCGCGAGTGGGGGGGGGAGAGAGAGCGCGAGTGGGGGGGGGAGAGAGAGCGCGAGTGGGGGGGGAGAGAGAGCGCGCGAGTGGGGGGGGAGAGAGAGCGCGCGAGTGGGGGGGAGAGAGAGCGCGCGAGTGGGGGGGAGAGAGAGAGCGCGAGTGGGGGGGAGAGAGAGCGCGCGAGTGGGGGGGAGAGAGAGCGCGCGAGTGGGGGGGAGAGAGAGCGCGCGAGTGGGGGGGAGAGAGCGCGCGAGTGGGGGGGAGAGAGAGCGCGCGAGTGGGGGGGGAGAGAGAGCGCGCGAGTGGGGGGGAGAGAGAGCGCGCGAGTGGGGGGGAGAGAGCGCGCGAGTGGGGGGGAGAGAGCTCGCGAGTGGGGGAGAGAGAGCGCGAGTGGGGGAGAGAGCGCGCGAGGGGGGGAGAGAGCGCGCGAGTGGGGGGGAGAGAGAGCGCGCGAGTGGGGGGGAGAGAGAGCGCGCGAGTGGGGGGGAGAGAGAGCGCGCGAGTGGGGGGGAGAGAGAGCGCGCGAGTGGGGGGGAGAGAGCGCGCGAGTGGGGGGGAGAGAGAGCGCGCGAGTGGGGGGGAGAGAGAGCGCGCGAGTGGGGGGGGAGAGAGCGCGCGAGTGGGGGGAGAGAGCGCGCGAGTGGGGGGGAGAGAGCGCGCGAGTGGGGGGGAGAGAGCGCGCGAGTGGGGGGGAGAGAGCGCGCGAGTGGGGGGGAGAGAGCGCGCGAGTGGGGGGGAGAGAGCGCGCGAGTGGGGGGAGAGAGCGCGCGAGTGGGGGGGAGAGAGCGCGCGAGTGGGGGGGGAGAGAGGCGCGCGAGTGGGGGGGAGAGAGCGCGCGAGTGGGGGGGGAGAGAGCGCGCGAGTGGGGGGGAGAGAGCGCGCGAGTGGGGGGGAGAGAGCGCGCGAGTGGGGGGAGAGAGCGCGCGAGTGGGGGGGAGAGAGCGCGCGAGTGGGGGGGAGAGAGCGAGCGCGAGTGGGGGGGAGAGAGAGCGCGAGAGTGGGGGGGGAGAGAGCGCGCGAGTGGGGGGGGAGAGAGAGCGCGAGTGGGGGGGAGAGAGAGCGCGAGTGGGGGGGAGAGAGAGCGCGAGTGGGGGGGAGAGAGAGCGCGAGTGGGGGGGAGAGAGAGCGCGAGTGGGGGGAGAGAGAGCGCGAGTGGGGGGGAGAGAGAGCGCGAGTGGGGGGGAGAGAGAGCGCGAGTGGGGGGGGAGAGAGAGCGCGAGTGGGGGGGAGAGCGCGCGCGAGTGGGGGGGAGAGCGCGCGCGAGTGGGGGGGAGAGCGCGCGCGAGTGGGGGGGAGAGCGCGCGCGAGTGGGGGGAGAGCGCGCGCGAGTGGGGGGGAGAGCGCGCGCGAGTGGGGGGGGAGAGCGCGCGCGAGTGGGGGGGGAGAGCGAGCGCGAGTGGGGGGGAGAGCGCGCGCGAGTGGGGGGGGAGAGCGCGCGCGAGTGGGGGGGAGAGCGCGCGCGAGTGGGGGGTGAGCGCGCGCGAGTGGGGGGAGAGCGCGCGCGAGTGGGGGGGAGAGCGCGCGCGAGTGGGGGGGGAGAGCGCGCGCGAGTGGGGGGGAGCGCGCGCGCGAGTTGGGGGGGAGAGCGCGCGCGAGTGGGGGGGAGAGCGCGCGCGAGTGGGGGGGAGAGCTGCGCGCGAGTGGGGGGGGGAGAGCGCGCGCGAGTGGGGGGGAGAGCTGCGCGCGAGTGGGGGGGGGAGAGAGCGCGCGAGTGGGGGGGAGAGAGCGCGCGAGTGGGGGGGAGAGAGCGCGCGAGTGGGGGGGGAGAGAGCGCGCGAGTGGGGGGGAGAGGAGCGCGCGAGTGGGGGGGAGAGAGCGCGCGAGTGGGGGGGAGAGAGCGCGCGAGTGGGGGGAGACGAGAGAGCGCGCGAGTGGGGGGGAGATGAGAGCGCGAGTGGGGGGGAGAGAGCGCGGCGAGTGGGGGGGAGAGGAGCGCGAGTGGGGGGAGAGGGAGCGCGAGTGGGGGGGAGAGGGAGCGCGAGTGGGGGGGAGAGGGAGCGCGAGTGGGGGGGAGAGAGGCGCGAGTGGGGGGAGAGGAGCGCGAGTGGGGGAGAGGAGCGCGAGTGGGGGGGAGAGGGAGCGCGAGTCGGGGGGGAGAGGGAGCGCGAGTGGGGGGAGAGGGAGCGCGAGTGGGGGGAGAGGAGCGCGAGTGGGGGGAGAGGGAGCGCGAGTGGGGGGAGAGGGAGCGCGAGTGGGGGGGAGAGAGAGCGCGAGTGGGGGGGAGAGAGAGCGCGAGTGGGGGGGGAGAGAGAGCGCGAGTGGGGGGGAGAGAGAGCGGCGAGTGGGGGGGAGAGAGAGCGCGAGTGGGGGGGAGAGAGAGCGCGAGTGGGGGGGGAGAGAGAGCGCGAGTGGGGGGGAGAGAGAGCGCGAGTGGGGGGGGAGAGAGAGCGCGAGTGGGGGGGAGAGAGAGCGCGAGTGGGGGGGAGAGAGAGCGCGAGTGGGGGGGAGAGAGAGCGCGAGTGGGGGGAGAGAGCGCGCGAGTGGAGGGGAGAGAGCGCGCGAGTGGGGGGGAGAGGAGGAGCGCGAGTGGGGGGGAGAGAGCGCGCGAGTGGGGGGGAGAGAGCGCGCGAGTGGGGGGGGAGAGAGCGCGCGAGTGGGGGGGAGAGAGCGCGCGAGTGGGGGGGAGAGAGAGCGCGCGAGTGGGGGGGAGAGAGCGCGCGAGTGGGGGGGAGAGAGCGCGCGAGTGGGGGGGAGAGAGCGCGCGAGTGGGGGGGGAGAGAGCGCGCGAGTGGGGGGGAGAGAGCGCGCGAGTGGGGGGAGAGAGAGCGCGAGTGGGGGGGAGAGAGAGCGCGAGTGGGGGGGAGAGAGAGCGCGAGTGGGGGGGAGAGAGAGCGCGAGGGAGTGGGG